>NC_137191.1:20338396-20418396 GCF_960531495.2 Zeus faber
TAAGCCTTAACTTGCGCCGTTGTGGAGCTTTGGGATCGTCCTCTCGCAGCAGGGGGTTCTCCCCACGTCACCGCCAGCGTTACGTAAAAGTCAACTCGAGATGGACAGAAAAAATAAATAAATAAATACAATAATAATAGTAATAATAATTATAATAATTATAATAATAGAATAACCCAATCAATAATCAATTTTCTTTTAATATGGTAAATACGTCATCCACAAACAAAGATGTACTCTTCCCCATTTTATAATTTAATTTATTTCACTCCTCAAAGCTATCCAACTAAAAAATAAGAAATACGATTTTATTTAAATAGTATAAATCTACACCTCTGAATATGATTAACTTGCTTGTAGTGGTAGTAGTGGTAGTAGTAGTGGTAGTAGTAGTAGTAGTAGTAGCAGTGGTAGTAGTGGTAGTAGTAGTGGTAGTAGTAGTGGTAGTAGTAGTGGTAGTAGTAGTGGTAGGGGTGCACCCCCTATTGTTGCTGTTCTGATTATTATTGTTTTCCTTCTTGGCACTTTTCTGGCTAAAAGTGTCTGGAACAGGACGACTGCTGCAGCTACGGACATAGTTGAGGTGTAGTTAGAACTGGGACGTCGCTGACATCTCGTGGTGCAACTTTTTTCCCTACTGATCCACATACAGAGCAGGAATTAAGGAAAAGCACCGAAATTTGATGGGAAGTAGCCAAACGTTCCTAAAATCTCTGGTCAAGTGATGAAGTGAGATGAGTTTGTGGAGTAAGACACTTTGTGACGTCATCATCCAATTCGCCATAAATCTGCAGGTTGTGGCCTGCAGCTATATTTTATTATTATTATTATTATTATTATTATTATAAGTAGATGTAGTAGTAGTAGTATTAGTAGTATTTCTATTATTATTATTAGTAGTAGTAGTAGTAATTGTAGTAGTAGTAGTAGTAGTACTAGTAGTAGTAGTAGTAGTAGTAGTAGTAGTTATCGTATATTTAATCATTTTTATGTATTTTATGTTTAATTTAGTTACTATTGTAAGGTTATATCACATCCCTATATTTATGTCTATGTTGTTGTTATGTTGAATTTATTTATGTTCGCTCTTGTATTCCCTGCTGGTTTTCTGCTCTGACGTTGTTTGTGTAATTTTGTTCAATAAAAAAAACAAAAAAAACCTCACAAAATCAATCATTAAAAAAAAAAAATTTAAAAAATGTCCCCTTGATCAATGTTGGACCAATCCACGACCAGCCAGGTTACCGCGTGGCTGTATTTGAACCAAGCTTTTATTCATGATTAAATGTTTTGATGATGGAGTGGTTTCACTTGATGACCCTTCATCCTTTTCACCACAATGGTTAAGTGATTATTTCTAAAATTCAACAGTCTGGGTTTGAATTAAATGGGTGCATTTTGGTCCACATGTTTACAGATCTATATTATTTGATTTTTATTATATTTTGTCATCGAGACATTTTACAGTTTTTTTCATCATTACAAGGGCGTGACGAACACATGCATTTAATTATACAGTAAATCCATTTTTTGACTTTGTCATTTACGTACACTGCCGGTCAAACGTTTGAGAACATCAACCATTTTTCCAGTTTTTATTGAAATTTAAGCAGTTCAAGTCCAGTGAATAACCTGAAAGGGTACAAAGGTAAGCGGTAAACTGCCAGGGGTAAAATAAAATTAAAATAAAAAAAGTTTAGGTTTCCAAAAACTGAAAAGTAATGTGAATTTCAGAGTTATAAAAAAAAAGGCCTTTTTCAGGGAACAAGTAATGTAAGTAACAACCTACAGCTGTTCTGCAGCAATGGAAATAAATTAAGCCTTGAAAGTTGGTGCAAACAATTCCTACCGGTGTCCCAACTTTTGTCGGTTACTTACAGAACAGACTGTAATTTCACCCTCTGAAGCGTTATACTGGACAATATTGCACTGCAGGAAAAAATATATTGCTATCATAATGGTGAGAAAAAGGCCACTAACAAAGGAAGACACACAGACCATTATAACCTTTAAAAGTGTAGGTCTTTCCTTTCGAGAAATTGCAAAGAAAGCCAAGGTGCCAGTGAGTACAGCTTCCTACACCATCAAAAGGCACTTTCAAACTCGGATAGGAAGAAGTCTGGCAGAGCTGAAGACATGTTTCTGAGAGTCAACAGCTTGCTGAGAGGCTGCTCACAGGACACCATCTTCAAGCACAGCGTCATTCTGGTGGAAGTACGCAAGTTTCAGGTTCAACTCTGAAGAGCAGACTTGGAACTGCAGCTTTGACAGGTGGAGCGGCCGTAAGAAAACTGTCGCTAAGAAGGCAAAATAAGAAAAAGAGACTTGCCACGGCCGTGAGCCAGCGCCAGTAGAATACTGAAGACCGGGAGAAGGTCTTCTGGACCGATCTGAAATCTTGGCTTCAATTTGTATCTCTTTCTCGACTACAGTTTTATTTTATTTTTTTTCACTGTTATAACACCTGAATTTCCCTCCGGGGATTAACAAAGTGTTTTCAATGACGATGTTCTTATTTTAACCCTAATTGAAATCCACCAAATCTCCAACAGGAGTAGGCCCTTACCTTAGGAAATCAAAGATAATACACACCCACTTTTGAAATAAAGTTGCAAAACAAAAAAAGGAACAGATGGGTTAACAAAATGCCTTTGTAAATTAAAGAGTCCCTCTGTGCGTCAACATCAGTTTCATTGAGTGTTGAATAAAGGTAAGATGTGGTTTCACCAGAAAGCAGATCAATTAAATAAATGTGGAATATAGATGTGTAGTACCTGTAAGTAGCCAGTATTCTGGATTTAGAGCATTCAAAAGATGGACGTTATTATTATTTTTTTTTATTGTTTTGCTCCTCCCCTCGCCGTGTCATGCTATGACATCATGTCCTCTGGTATTATCAGACGTTCTCGTCCTTTTTCGGCAGCTAGACAAGACGTCTCCCTTTAGGAAGCGGCTGTATCGGTAGATAACACTTTGCAGGCCACTGTTCAAGCTCCAGCCATAGCAGTGGTATTCGTAGTAGTAGTAGTAGTAGTAGTAGTTTCAACTCCTGCAGATAAACTACACAGAACTGTGTTATGGCCTGTAGTAGAGATAGCTGATAATACATTGTTACTAGGGAATGAATTCCACTGTTAAAAGTTATTAATGGGCAGAGATGATTAATTATTAATTTATTATTATTATTATTATAATTATTATTAATAGATTATTCATTTCACACACGTTTAACTGTATGTTACATAATATTGCGGTGATTAAATCAAAGCAGCAACAACTTGCAGGTTTTCCCTTGAAGCATCATCATGAGCTTCATCTTGATGTTCTCCTCTTCATCAGGCCTTCACAAGGAAACCCATCAGATTGGACGACTATTATTTAAAGATTCTCAGACATTGCAATAGCCAAGGAAACCAGAAACACAATGGGGGTCGGGGGTCGGGGGTCGCCCTAACCCCATGGACGAGAAATTTGGTCCTCGAGAACCAAACTGCGATGGAAATGTGTAAATCATGCTGAACATAAACGATGAGATATTAATAAATACATAGGCGGTGTAAAAAGAGGCGGGCACTACAAACCTCAAACACAGATTTCTATAAAGATCCACATTTATTCAGATATATTTACAACTTAATTCTCCAGGGAGCTATTTACATGAATGACCAACACACTGTAAAACCAAAGTAGAATACAAGGTATCATCAGGAGCATGGCATCGTCATAGGTATGGCACAGAGTGGTCGAGAAGAGTGATCGGTGAGTAACGACAATCAAATAGAGCTTTTGGTGAAAAAAAAAAAGAAAAAAGAAAAAGAGAAAAGAATAGAATAGAATAGAATAGACAGCGGACGTGACAGGAATGTTCCGTTTCTTACAAACTCCTGTGTCGTGCAAACTAGCACAAGCAAAATAGCTTAAAAGTAAATCCTTCTCTGCCCGGTGGGAACTTGTCTACTGAAATGGCAGACTGCAGTGACGCTTCCTTTAAATATCCATCTTTATTATTATTATTATTATTATTTTTTATTTTTTTTTGATTCTAGGCCAAAACATTTAAAGAAATTTAAAAGTAATAATAATTCTAAAAACACCAACACAAGATAAAAACTGCTTTCCTTTCAGGCAAAGTTCGAAGCGTTTTTTTCAAGTTCGAGGTAGTGCAATGCTTATTATGATTATTCCAGTTTACATTTAGAAAACAATAAAAATAAAAAATAAAACACGACGCTGGTGAGATAGTCCTGCTTTTCTTCCAAGTTTATACCATTAAACATAATCAATGCAATGACTCAACCAACTGAAACAAATGGTATTATACCTTGGTCAAAAACTTTTATGCAATCTTCATTTATTTTTTTTTTTTCTTCTTTCCCCACTTTGGAAAACAGTTCAAAGTAAATTATCACACACGCATAAAAGTAGATAAACTGTCTTATCAGGCAGATCAGTCATTAGAGGAGCTCAAACACCAAGGGAAATCCAAAATAACACTGAGTAACAGTGAAAGGAAATGGTGTGCAAGAAACAATACGTAACATAGGAAATGTGCAAAAAACGCACATTACTCATCAAGCTTGTTATGAAAAGGGTCAAAGTTAAACAGAAACGTATAAAGCACTTATGTGCGGGACGAGTAGACGTACAGAGAAAGTTTGTATAAGGTTTTAGGGGAAGTGCGTCCTCTGCTGGACGTGGGGGTGAATGTCAAACAAAAGAAAGAGGATCTTCAGAGTAAACAACCTGCGATACTATTTTTGTAAAAGTCCAATAAAGACGCATCCTTCGACAGAAAAAAACAAAAAAAAACAAAGCTTAAAGATACATTTTTGGCATCCATCTCAGATAAAAAAAAAATGTATGTTCTAGCTTCTGTGACCTAGCATCGGTTTAGGGATAACTTCAAACTCATGACATTGTTTGATTTTATTCTAGACCTTCTATCATACATCGTGTGTGTTTCTAAATAGCAATAACTACACAGAGCACAGTCTTTTAAATCCCTTTCATTAAGCTCTAAGTTGCGTCCAGGGTTTGTAGAAACATGGTGCCGACCGGCCGTATTATATCACTCTACACTAGCTACTACCTTAGAGTTACTTTAAAAATACTAAATAGGAATCAAAACTTGGTCGAGAGAGAGAGCCAATGTCCTAACAGCAGACAATAGGCATGCAGTGCATTTTCAGAATCTCTTCACTTTTTGTTACACCGCCCTCAGGTGAAGCGTTAAACCCTCCGAGGCGACATGGAGCACTTCCCTGATCCTCCCTTCATACAATCACTGTGGCTTCAGACCTGGTCCTGATCCAGACCTGATCACTCTCTCCTACACGTTGATATCTGGGATATAATGACATAGAAGCTTTATGGTTTCTTAAGAGATTGTGTGTCGACTCCCAAAAAAAATTAAAAAATAAGGGGGGGCACAAAATGATAAAAATACTATTTACATCCAGGTGAGGTTCGTGGTTCTGGACATGATCCAAACAACACAAAGGACCGATCCCCTGCAGAGGTGGAGTCAAACTTGAGAGACCTGGGGGGGATACAGTAGATACAGTACGCGTTAGGATTAGAAACACCTATAATAATAATAATCATAATCATAATAGACATATTAAAATGATATTAAACTCTGGAAGGGCTTACCTTGTGCATCCCTCAAGCTTTGTGAGAGGCCTTTGGAGGTCTTAGGTAAACAAACTGTGCAAGACATGACACTTATATAAGAACAGGTTGTTGTTCCATACTTCAAGATTGAGTAGTGAGAGATTCTGTGGTATTCAGTGCCTAAATACTGTAGTTTGTTTCTTCAGCCAAAAAAATCCAACAGTAACATTTCCATGAAAGTCATGCTTGTTCTTCTTGTCATTCGAGCCATTTCAAAAGCTTGGCAGATAGTTTCAGTTCTAATCAGCGTATGAAGCCGAACTATTTCCAGCCGTATCACAGTGAAGGTTCCACTTTCTAAAATGTATAAACCACACACAGCCCTACATACACCTGACTGGCCCGGGGGAGGGGTGGTTAAATTGCACCTACCAGCTCTCTCTCACTGCCTCGATGTCACTCACTAGATTCTGTGCTAAGCAGATACCAAATATCTGCAAACAGACACCAAAACATATGCAAATGAGAATAATTTACACTTCATCGCTCGAGGTAAAATGAACAGAGACATAAAATAAATAAATAATAATAAAAAAATAAAAAGGTTTCCAACCTGCAGCAAGGCTATTCCGATAAAGATCCCGGCCACTACCGTCAGGTTGTCCTGGAGCCACTTCTCGAACTGAGGCACGCAGCCTTTAATGTAGATGAAGTTTCTCTGCTCAGAGTCCTGAAGGCACATTAGTAACACACACACACACACACACACACACACACACACACACACACACACACACACACACACACACACACACACACACACACACACACACACACACACACACACACACACACACACACACACACACACACACACACGGAGCTGTATATATTCTATTATAATATCACACCATCGTTGACGGGGCCTTTTGAATTTAAAGCTGAATGTGACTCTACTATTTGGGATAAAAATTGCCAAATGCCACTAACTTTAACTGCGAGTAGTGATGGAACAGGCCTAACCACAACCACATTAAATTATTCACAGCAGACTCCGTTATAAACAAAGAGCTGGTGTACAGGAGTGACGAAAGGTTGGACTCTTTTCATGAGAGCCAGTTCCTACTGAGTCAAAAGAGTCGTTCGACTTTCAGACTGTTCCATATGAACGCACACGCTGAGCGAGGGCGCGGTGAACGAGTCAGAAGAGTCGGCCGAGCTCTGTTGGACACGGAACTCTCACAGGAATCACTGAATGATGCCAAAATGACTTCGATGATTTAGACGGAGGAATTCAAACAGTGGATCTCAGAAGATCTAAGCCTAATTCTACGGAATAATAGTCAGTCACATTCAACTTTTAAAAGAGTCGGTCACTATGAACAACCGTCCCGACAGACAAAACGTTCTAGACCATCGTACCACCAGTCTACAGGATGTACACTGGCAAGAAATAACAGGCACACAGGAAGCCAGGGGTTGTATATGTTATCAGGTAGATACTGCAGGAGCAGACACTGCAATTACTAAAAAAGCAAGGTCTGATGAATGACTAAAAAGGAAAGTAACAAGAAGATTGAGAGAAAAATAATAATAATTTTATATATATATATATATATATATATATATATATATATATATATATATATATATATATATATAAAATTTAGTAATTTTCTAAGGAATATGTTTCACAGAGTTCAGATTCTTAACGGAGGGTGATTTGCATCAGAAGTGATTTGTGGTGACGACCTGTCAAGATTAGCTTTTAATTTCAGAATTATATTACATTTCCAAGGTCAGCAATTGACCTTTGGATGTTCATAAAAAAAATACAATTTTAATGAAAAGATATATATAAAACACCAGACACATTGTTCCCACTTGTACCAACTTTTACGACAGCAGTCCCATCGCCTGGCGCAGAGAGGTCCCTGGGACACATTTCCAAATGGAGGAAAAATAAAGAGTGAATTCTCTGCATGGGCCGTGATACTGGACAGCAGGGGCTGAATCAAATGCGGGGGAGGGGCTGTCTCACACCCCAGCATTGCTTCAGCATGAGTAATCCCCCAAAGCCCAACAGGCCAAAGGGGGAGCGGGAGAGAGAGTGAGTGAGAGTGAGAGTGAGAGAGTGAGTGGGGACTGGGAAGGGAGTGAAAGGAGCCATATTGTGTCCCGGGCGGAGCACCTGGTGACTCCATGCGGCCAGAACGAGGCTTATTACCACATCCGGGAAGAACGCTGCGCAGTTCCCATGGCAAGAGGACTCACCGTTTTTGCTCGAATGTCGTATCCACACTGGGTGTTGATGACGTCCTCCTGTCGAGGGAATAAGTCAAAAACTTCACACATGGGGGTCGACAGCTAGCATACACAAAACACGGAAAATATATTTTGAGACTAAAATGTAACCCTGCGAAAACATTAAGAGTGCAGCGTTTATTGTGAGCGATATCTACCCAACTGCACTCATTTTGTTTTTCAACCTTGGAAGGCACCGTATATTTTTATTGTTTGTAAATTTTTAGGTTTATTTTATTGTTTATTGCCCAATGAGGATGCATCAAGTATATATCCATCTATCTGGGCCCATTTGAGAGCCTTATCTCACTGGTAATAAATACAAAACACTGTATATTCATCACATTTCTCTCCACTATGAGAAAAGACGGCGGATTACAACCAATAAAGAGCGCTTTCAACACAACTTATAATGGGAGCCTCCGATAAATCCTTTGTTGCAACAGAGCAACTTTGTTTTTCTGACACAGAACAGCCTCGCTACTATGCATAACAGAGGCCTCGCTGAAACCCCTTCAGTTTAAAGCTCCTCCTTCTCCCGGCCAATTCCCGTTTTGTGTTTCCGTTGGCACAGAGCGAGGGGAGCAAACAGAGGGGTCAGGAGTTCCCGCTGACAGCTCAAGGCTGCGATGCGACTTCTGGACGATACAGATAACCAGGCTGCCCGTCGCAGGGAAGACCTGGAGGAACCCCCCCCCCCCCCCTCCCTCTGTGAGCGCCCATTCCAAAGGATGCATTTCCATCGGCTCCAACTTACTTGTTCTAGAGGACTTTTCAAGAGAGGACATTTTTTGGGGTGTTCTGAGACCGAAAAAACACCCAGAAACATGCCAAATGGTTGGAAAAAAAACAAAACAAAAAAAAACAGAAAACTTCGGGTGCATGTTTGGAGTGATGAAATGCAATTCCCAACTCAAAATCTGGCAAACGAAACTAGTCACCACAAAGGTAGTTTACGGGAAAGGGAAGGAAAATATGCATGATTTGATTATTTGTATTTTATCCTATTTTTTGCAAACCTCCTGCACATGGGCTCCTTGGATTCTGGTTTGAGAATTTTGGTCTCTAAATCACCATAACTGCATATCAAGAAGCCATGGACAAAAAATATTAAAAAAAAAAAAAAAAAACTTTTAAATTACAGCTTGCAGATCTAATATGAGTGAAGATTCAGCAACTGGATTAATTATATATTGCCCCAATTTGTTCAGAAGATTTTGGTGTACTGATAAGGTGAAATCAGTGAAAGTTTACAGAGTAAACAAACGGAGCCCGGTGTAAAGCTCAAACCCCAGTGGCTCACAGGACCGCGGCAGCAGCTACAACAGTGTTGAAGGATAGGTTCACAATTTTTCAAGTCTGTCTTAAAACAACAGTCAAGTGTCCATATGAACAGTGAAAGTCCCCCCCCCCCCCCCTTGCTGTAACCATTCTCCCTGTACTCGCTATTTATTTAAAATGACACTGCCAAAATACTTCACTGCACAGCTATTTAATACATTTTTCAATAATTTGAACACTTTCAAAACGTATGTGTAAAAAAGGAAAAAAAAAATCATTTGGATGGATGGTTGGTTGTAGTGGTGGCATTTTTCGCAACTGAATGCTTCCATTCACATGATGGTGAAAGTCGGAAAAAAAGGGTATTGAATAAAGTACTCTATTGGTATTGGTACAACTTTAGGAGTACTGGTGTTTGTACTGGTATCGTAATTAAATTAAAAATTAATAAAATAAATTATAATAAGATGCCCTAATAATCTGAATGGTATTTTAGGCAAAAAAAAAAAAAAAAAAAAAAAAACATGTTTGGGGGATCTCAGAGACCATATATTTACTTGGTGGAAAGGAGCATAATAGGTCCCCTAAAAGAAGCTCAAATACCGCTGGGTCTTTGGTGCAGCAGGAGAAGGGAACGCCGCATTTCTCTCGACTTGTGTTGGTGTCGGTACAGTTGAAGTAGATATTCAAGTTCCAGTCGTCGGCGCCAAACGCTCCACAACACTCCCACTGGGCGGAAAATAAAACGACAATGAGATAAAGGGCTGCCATTCAGACTACTGGGAAAAGGTTTATTTTTGAAAGCTCTTTGGCTCACATATTCCTGGGTGAAGTCTATGAGGTTCTGGAGGTCGATGTCGTCCCTGTAGGCACGGATGTTGTTGTTGATGAAGAAGTTGAGCTGGTCCTTGATCCAGTCCTTGAAGACGAAGGCCAGGACTCCGGCCGTCAACTCCAAGAAGAAGATGATGCCCAGGAAAACTGAGAACTGACACCAAATTGGTTCCATCAGTTTTAGTAGATGAGGCGACCAATTGGAAGACGTTATAGAAACAGCAAAGCAATAGCGGAAACGTACAAATTTAAGCAAAAACGAGTTTTCTCGCAGCGCCCCGATGCATCCAGCGAATCCCAGGATGAACATCACGCCGCCCACGACCAGGAAGAGCCAGACGGGGTCGAAGCCTCCCAGGTCTGTGATGGACGAAATGTTGGACAGGACACCCTGCAAATAGGTGTTTTGTATGGATTCAAAATAAGCATAATAACTCAAATGAAGCACACACACACACACACACACACACACTGATCCTAGGTCAACTGTTGCCGCCCACCGCCTGAACACAATGGATGTATGATGTGTGTGTGAGATCCAGGGAGGAGGCGCTGTGCAGAGGGTTCCAACAGGAAAGTGTCAAATTCCTTTCCCCCCCAGTAAGAGTTTGTCCGCCTCACGTCTTCAGTGAGGCAGATGGGCGTAGGCCATCGCCAGGCAGTATGTGTGTAATTCCGTGATAATATATGACCCGCTAAATCAAAAGTTGTGTCACATCGACCACCATTGCTCACTCTAATGTCTCTTGGCCAAAACAAGATTTTAACGGACTGCCTGGAACGGAAACAATTTGAACTTTCGAACATGACGCGAAGTGGTAGAAAAATACGCTCACCTTCTCGCTCCATGCCCACAGTCCAATGCCAAGAAAGGCCACGCCAAGCAACTGGGAGAAGAAATAGAGAAATAAAGAGGAGTTGGTAGGGGGAAACACAAAAGAAGAAGCCTACGGTTTCTTTACTAGACACCTACTTTAAACAGCAATACAGAGCATGTTGTTAAAATAAATATATATATATAAATATATATATAAATTAATTAATAAAATGTTCTATTAGATTAATACCAAATATTTTAGGAAATGGTAGGTGTGGCAGGTGAAACCCAAGGATTTATGAAAACCAGTTTTGAGGTATTTCTTTCTGTTAGATACATTGGACAGGCTGTTCCCTGTACAACAATACACTCCCTGAAAAGAAAAGGCTTTTAATATTGTGTCAGGTAGCACTGAGTGCAGAACTGTCACGAATCATAATCCATAGTCAATATGGTCAGAGGATAGAAGGGAATACTTGCCTTCTACCCACTAGAGGTGGATAAACAATTTTGAGTCCTGAAAATAAAACTATTCCGTAAAATGTTTAAGGCGATTAAAACGAGTACAAGCTCTTTATTAAAGTGGTAATCCATCGGATCGCCTGTGTTGGCTGGATTACGCTGCAAGCCAGTTGGGACGGGGATGGACACAGCAAATACGTAACGCAAACACATTGAAATTGTTTCTTTTTAAGAGGCGGCATAAAAAAATAAATACAGGGCGGATATCACGGGTTATCCGGGACAAAACACTCTTACAAAGTAATCGTACGGATTACCACTTCAATGTAGCAGAGTGTTGTTGTTGTTTTTTTTTTCCTCACTAGATAAATAACTTGAACGGGTGAACGGGTCCGAGGGGGCGCGCTGGAGAGCGGCTGTGGTGCCTACAGAGCCCGCTCGTTTCTTTACGGGCCAACGGCCAGGAAACGAAAACAACATATTCCCCTGAATGTATGTGAAGGGCACATGGAGTCACGCCAGGCCACAGCAGCAGCAGCAGTATATACTGGGCTCCCATCTGCTGCTGCTGCTGCTGCTGGCGGTGCGGGCTTGGTTGACGGTGCACGTCCTGGACAAGACCGCGCAGCTCCGTCAGGAAGGCTCCTTCGAGCGTTCGTGGTAATGACGTCATCGGCAACACGCCACCGTCAACACGGGCGTAAAAAAAAACAAAAAGGAGGAAGGTGCAGCGCGATGACATTTGAACAGCTCGTTCCGTTGACTAATTGGGCGGAATGACGATATAAAAAAAACAACAACCCACAGGCACCACCGGAAGTAATGGAACGACATCACAGAATTAACACGTTGACCGAACGACTAAACGACGACAGTAACAACTCTTCTCCCCGTCCCCAAATAAAACAACAAAACAGGCCGCGGCGCCCTGTTATGCCGACCGTGCTGAAATCCCCAGTCACGGTCGAGACAGCCCCCCGAAAACAGCGTTACTCACCCAGAATATGATATTAAACCCGAATATGAAATACTTGATGCAGCAGCTGACTTCGTGAGCCTTGAAATGCTTCCCTGACATCATTTGTCCGTCTTTTTCCTACGGAGTCCTTGTTCCTGTCGAGGGAATCACATGGGTGGTGGCTTTCCGGTATAGAAGCCGGCGCAGTGACGCGTCGCGAAATGTTCGGCGCTCGGTAAGGGGGTGGAGGGTGGGGGTGGGGGTGGGGGAGGGAAAAGAAAAATAAATACAGAAAATAATGTTCTACATCCAGGGAAGTAGTAATGCAGAGTTAAAGTCAGCAGCCCTGCGTGAGACCCTTCACCAACATGGCTGTCATCGCGCAGACGTGTTTGGAGAGCGGTCAACGCCCATTGGCTGCCGGCGAGAAAGAGGCGGGACTCTCGGTACGGGAGCCTCGGTGGCTCCCGTTGCCGCCGGCGAGAGGGCGCGAACGCGAGTGTTGTGATTGTTGTTTGTTGCCGTTGTATTGAAAGTCTGGGGTGACGTCAACGTGACGGTAACACCGAAGCACCAGAACCCAAATGCCGAAATGAATTCCAAGTATTATAAACATTTCGCAAATTCTACTTTTATATAATTACATACATAATACACACGTTGCTTCTTGCATACACGCGGGGCTATAGCTGTTATAATTATACGAAATATTTAATCATACGTTTCGTGTTCTTGAGGTTTATGATTCAACTTAATCAAATGTAAAAATTAAAAAAGCAACGCGACGTTTAACAAACATATTGACACGAGACACTAGTTCGGATCTGAATAAACAATATTTACATATAATAAACAGATATTTATAAATGGTCTTCACTGGTGTACAATACGGATATATTCAAGTTCAAGAGATTATTTGTCACATACATATACATACAGTCATGCGTATATGCAGGGAAATGTCATGACACCCAGTGATTACGTACAATAAGCTCGATAAGCTCTAAAAATACAAAAAAAAAATTCAAGTTGTAATATTACTACTACAGACAAAATATAAACTGTATATATATATATATATAGCTATTACGGGTCCAGGCCGGACCCCTGTTGTTTTTGTTCGGATCTTATATTATTATTTTTCCTCCTTGGCGTTTTTGGATTGAAAGTGTCTGAAACACAACAACTGCCGAACCCACAGACATGGTTAAGGCCTTGTTAGAAACGGGGCTGTTCAGACATTTTGTGGTTCAAGTTTGATCCACATCAATCTACAGAACTATTGCAATTTTACCAGAAGTTGAAGAACATTGGCATAGCGTGATTAGTTTGTGGGGCGGGGAGCTTTATGACATCATCATCCAATTTGTTATATGATGTCCAGGTTTTGGCTCTGGCGGGGTTCGCGGTCAGGTCTGTGGTGTAGTGCTGCACCATCAATTGTATTTTCATTGTCATCGTGATTTGAACATGTGGGAAGAACACATCGTAAAAGCCTGAAACGCGATGAATAAGAAATCTATTAAAAATTAGTGATTTTATTTTATTAAATAAATCTTTTTTTTTTTTTTTTTATCCATCCAAGAGAGTAACGCCATTTGCAATCGATCAACTAATGGACTCGTTCTCTGTAGAAGACACGGACACATGGCTCTCTGGTGAAAAGGGTTCCAAATGGAGTCCACATCACAGAGGATTTAACATGGACTTTACAAACAGACACTCTGTTGAGAAAGGTGAGGCAGCGTCTTTACCACCTCAGGCAGCTGAGGAAATTCCGGATCTCGGTGAGGATCCTCAAGTCCTTCTACTGTGGAGCGGTGGAGAGCATCCTGACAACAGTGGCAACGTCACAGCCTGGTTTGGGAACAATATTTCTCAGGACAGGAGGGCCCTGCAGAGGGTGGTGCGTTCAGCCAAATGTACCACTGGACCTACCCTCCCATCCCTGCAGGACTTATACACCAGGAGGTGTAGTAACAGAGCAGAAGACGGATCATGAAGGATCCTCATCACCCCAACAACGGACTGTTCCAGCTGCTGCAGTCAGGCAAGCGCCTCCGCAGTCACACAGCAAGAACAGAGAGACTGAGACTGAGTTTTTTCCCGCAAGCCATAAGAACTGTCAATGCTGACCTCACCAGGGGTCCTCACTGAGCCACACACATAGGCTCCACTACCTTCTGTACTGTGTGTAGGATACTGTACCACATACTGTGTCACTGTTCAGGGTTGTTCGGTGTTACGGTATTGCTGCGCCGTACTGTTGTATACTGTGCTGTATTATCCCACAAACACTACCTCACTTTATTCACATGCCACTTTAATGCACATATCTGTTTTTACATAATTGCCTATCCCATATACATAAGTCTATCCCATATACGTAAGCCTATTCCCTTTATCTTTTCCATTTTATTTTATTTTATATATTTTTATTTTATTCTATAAGTATTAGACTCACTGTATTACATTTTAGGTATCAGTCTGTTGGTCTAGTAGAAATAAATTTTCCTAGGACATATTGTGTGTAATCACCAGGTGTGTTGCACTACATTTCACTGCATATATGTATGAAAGTATGTATATGTGTGATTGTGTGTTCACAGAACTCGGGAAATAGATTAGTGAATAGAATAGTATAAATAAAATAAAATAAAAATAAAATAAGACTCAGAAAGATAATACAAGGTGGGGGTACAAAATAGAAGGGAATAGAGTTCTATAGAGTTTAATGCTGCATTAAATGGAACTCAGATAACTGTAATTCGTGTTGTTCTCCCCCAGATATATATTTTTTTATTGCAAGATGTTTATTTCAATGTTGAGTTTAGATGTAATTGTGTTATTAGTTGTGTCTTGAAATAAGAGTATAGTTTGTGTGTTTCCGTGTTCCAGACGCCAAAGAGAAGCCGAAGGTCTAAGACAATAAAGAAGCAGTGGGCAGAATGTCCACCCTGCATTCCATGTGAACATTTGTAATGATTTGTAAATGGTGTTGGTAGGAAGTGATGCTGCGTTTCCTGGGATCTCGTAAAACTGTAATTCGTATCTAACACGACTAACCTGGACCCCGGTGTATTGCTGCCTGCAACTATACTGGTTATCTTTCTTCTAAAACAGAATTGAATGGTCTGCATGTTGTAGATCCGTGCCTCCTGGTAACACTACACTTGGTCCGTGTGGCTATACTGTAATAAGCCTGTGTGAGTGAGCATTCAATGTCAACTGTGTCTCACATTCTGGGACAAACAGTACTCCAGCGGCGCAAGCAAGTTAATTCAGCATTTCTATATGTATATAATATGTTCATTAGAGAAAGAGCAACAATAAAGTATGTTGAGTATTTGCAATTTATTGATAATATACAAATGCAATCGTCACATTACAAATATGTTTGTATGAAATATATAAATTACGAAAATAAATATTTCTGTGCAAGTTGTCGGCATAGGTAGACATAATTTAAGTTTTAATACTCACAGCACATGTTAGAATAATGTGATTTGTTAGGTCAGTTTTACATGACATTGGTTTTCTAAGCACATTGTGTATGATTTATCTCAACTTGGAACCAGGAAAACATTATATAAATAAATGCCTTTTTCTTAAATAACTACTATAGTTATCATTTACAACTGTTATGTTATTTGGATAAATCATTTAAAATGAATTAGGTCTTAGATCCTTGGAACCCCTGAAACAGTTTGTCATGATAACATATATTTTGTATACAATTATTATGGCATAAAATAGCGAGAGATAACAATATCACAAATCAAAACATACTACAACAAATGGGGATATCAAAATTAAATGTTCATGCATTAAATGTGTGCCTTATAAAGAAATAAGTCAAAATATTTAAAGCTATTCAAAATAAATTCCCAATGTAATTATTACCAGTTGAGTTATTTCATCATGTTTTATTCTGATTATTGTAAAATCTGGTTGATTTGAAGGAAATAAGGACTTTTTCCATTTATATTGTTACAAGTTTTCTTCACATTCATTTAAATTTAGTAACAAATTCACAACAAAAGGAACCAATTGATCAGCATATTTGATAATTAAAAATGTGCACCATGACACTGCAAGATACAAAAAAAAGAAAAAAAAAAAAAAAAGAAAAAAAGATTTAATTTGCATACAAAAATATAAATATATAAATATTATGGCATAACAATATACTGAAGTTATCTAATAATTCTTTAAAATACACATCGAAAATAGTAATATTGTTTCCTTTTTTTTATCTTTAACTAGTAAATTACAAAGATGAGCATTCACACATATGCAATGTGCTGTTATTTCGAAAGCTGAGATGAGACAAAAAAAAAAAAAAAATACATGGTTTTCTATTTAGAAAAAAATTCCTTTGGTAATCGTTAAAGTTTTAGTCAATTTTAGTTTGAGTGTAGTTTATACAATAGCCTTCATCCTTCCCTTATAAAATGCGTAAATCATCTGTATCAAGTACACTTAAAAATTTGTAGTGGCCAGACCTGATACAAACTATGCCCAAAAGTCATTTAATAAACTTCAGGCAGTAGAGTTTCCCCTTATTAACCAAATCGGAATTATATAAAGTTTCTGATAATGAAACACAAGTGCATTAAACACCACAGCTCCTCTCCAATGGCCTTTCCAGTCTGTTCTACTGTTTGATTAAGGCTTTTGGCATCAGGTACATTGATAATATCACAGTGTCAAATACAGAGGCTAACATACTGACTTCAACATTATAAAGGTATTAAAGGAAGAACCCAAAGGGAGACATTATATTTCGGATCTGAGCTGAAACAGCATTTTTTTTTTTTTTTAAAGGAAAGAGTAACAAGGAAATCAGAGACCTAGGAGTCAAAAAGAGAGAGAGAGAAAATGTTCTGAACTCTAGCAGCATGCACTGAGGCAGATGTCTACTGCCAAATAGAGGACTGACCCCTTACAATTCCTTCATTTTTGACTGAATGTGCTCTTCTTGATTAAATGGCAATATTACATTTACCAAAAGATGAGTTGTATATTCTCTTTTTCAGATTACGATAGTTGTCGCTTGTTTTGAGGCTATGTAAAAAGTACCTATGCACTTCTGAACAGAATGCAGTTTAAAGGTTTGTATGACTCATGTGCCTCCTTTGATTGCATATTACACCATGAGCAAAAATAAATGATGTACAGAAATATCTTAAATACAATAATGAACTATTGTCCCGAATTATACAATCATGCTAGAAATAATACATGGCACACCACCTACAGAAGCAAATAAACTATTGTATGGATATCTTTTTTTTTTTTTTAAATAACAACCTTGCTGGTGTCACCAAAGTCTCCATCTATACAATGAGCAACTTATGTGCTCAAAAATATACAAGGATAAACACAATTATCTTCTTGTTAGAGTTTTAAAATACTGTTTATAGCATCTGGCTAATTACAACATCAAGCATAATAGCAAAGTAGTAGAACATGAAGCTTATACAATACAACGATCACAAATTAATGCCTTGAATGCCTTATTGCTGCTAAACATGATTTCAACGAAACTTAAAGGAGCAATAGACAACTTTTTTGTTTCAACTTATCATTATGAAGTTAATGTTGACCATCAGCGTTTAGACTGGTTTCCTATAAGCCTCGAAATCACTGTGCAATACGGACTGCCACCGGGTACGAAACCTCTGGGAAAATGAAGGATGGATTTATGGCAGTGCTTCACAGGAAGTGCTTCAACCAATACGCAACCATTATTGGAAATGTCCGACTGTGGAGCAGTCTACTCCACGTAAATCATAAACCCTTGAATATAACTCATTGAAATCGGTTGAGAAAAGTCAAGGTTATAGTGCTTTTTATCCAGAAATACCGTTCACTTGTGGTTGTTACAGGCCAGTTTTCAGGCCCGCTCTAATATACGCTGAAGTTGACGTATCGTAGCAACGAGTGGAAGCCGTCAGTGCTGCGTCTATGTATATGTGTCTATGATTGTACAACCGAAATAAATCAAATTGAACTCTAACTGTGACAATTTCAATGTAGGCTCTTCAGTGAACACGCTTCTTTCTTCTCTCGTTTCCAAAGTGGTGTTGATCTTTTACACGGAGCGCTCTAAGGAAAACGTAAAGCCATCCGGTTGTCTTTGCGCCAGCTGCGCAAAAAATAATACCACTTGGAAATACTTATGGGTGTGAAAATTTGTCTATTGCTCCTTTAACCGCATCTATGAGATGCTGACAATATTTATAAGGCAGTTCTTCATAAAAGAGGTTTTCAATTGGCGGACCATGAAATGAAATGCAAGTTATCTACTAATTTCCGTCTTAATCCCACACAATCGCCCGTTCAAACCAGAGGATCTATGGAATACGCCCATGGGAATTTTATGTCACAGGCTTCTTAGCATCGATTGATGAGAAATTGATGAGAACTGTGTAAATACCGCTGTGCAAAGAGAATAGAGTGAAACTCCCGTCATAGTTCACGACCTTGGTGTTGGGACGGAACCTGGTAAACTGCTCCGCAGCGCTCAGGTGACCTTAATGCAGGACTTCTTGTAGACGCAGAGGAAGCTGACATAGGGAACGCCGATGAAGGCCCACCTTTCGTTGGGCCAGAACATGATGACGGGACCTCGCTCCGGGGCCTCGGTCGCCACGTCAAAGTAGGCGAAGCACACGCAGCCCAAGTAAGAGGCCAGACAGATGAGGATATGCCTGCAGAGAAAGGAGAAGAATGAAGGAGACGCGCCATGAAAGAAGGTCCATTACGGTACAAGGTCCACATAGAGAAGAAGGTCAACTATACCTACTCAGCCAATGGCGTCTCAGCACGAGTTCTGGGTTCCTTGTTGTATTCAGTATTCAGTAATTCAGTAACGTTTATTAGGACTTCCGTAAGGCAAGGGCACGCATCAGGACACCGCACAGGGGTTTTTTGTTTCATTTAATTAACGTTAAAAAAAAAACAAAAAAACAAAACAAAAAAACATTGTTTTTTTTAACATAAGTGTTAATGTTTTGGAAATAAATCATATGTAAATAAAGACATGTCTTCTTTAAATGAAACGTCTTATTTTTGGTTTAGGTTGTTGTTAACGTTTTACACAGGTTTTTAAAGATGGCGGTTGGCCAGTGCTGCATTGGCTCGTGTTCGACCAATCGCCGTGCACTTACGTCACTGAAGGTTCCTCTTGTGCCAGTTAGTCCCTGCCCTGGAGTAGGAGCTAAAAAAGTTCCTCAACAATGGCATTCTAAGAACCTCTATACTATAGAAGATGGTCCACTATGGAAGGTCAACTATAGAAGATCTCCTATAGAAGAAGGTCTACTATAGAAGGTGGTCCACTATAGAAGATGTTCCACTATAGAAGAAGGTCAACTATAGAAGATCTACTATAGAAGAAGGTAAACTATAGAAGGTCAACTATAGAATATCTACTATAGAAGGTCTACTATAGAAGAAGAGCCACTATAGAAGAAGATCCACTATAGAAGAAGATCTACTATGGAAGAAGATCTACTATGGAAGAAGATCTACTATGGAAGAAGATCTACTATGGAAGAAGATCTACTATGGAAGAAGATCTACTATAGAAGAAGGTCCACCATAGAATATCTACTATAGAAGATCTACTATAGAAGGAGGTCCACTATAGAATATCTACTATAAAAGGTCTACTATAGAAGAATGTCAACTATAGAATATCTACTTTAGAAGGTCCACTATAAAAGAATGTCAACTATAGAATATCTACTATAGAAGAAGGTCTACTATAGAATATGGTCTACTATATGAGAAGGTCAACTATATAATATCTACTATAGAAGAAGGCCAATTATAGAGGATATACTATAGAAGAAGGTCAATTATAGAAGAAGATCAACTATAGAAGATCTACTATAGAAGAAGATCTACTATAGAATATCTACTATTGAAGAAGATCTACTAGAGAATAAGATCCACTATAGAAGAAGATCCACTATAGAAGGTCTACTATAGAAGAAGGTCTACTATAGAAGAAGATCCACTGTAGAAGAAGATCCACTATAGAAGAAGATCCACTATAGAAGAAGATCCACTATAGAAGAAGATCTACTATAGAAGAAGATCTACAATGGAAGAAGATCTACTATGGAAGAAGATCGACGATGTAAGAAGATCCACTATAGAAGATCTACTAGGGTTCGACAGATATGGTTTTTTTTCAGGGCCGATACGATCACCGAAGTAATCAAGGAGACTGATAACCCATATTTTGGGCCGATGTACATTGACAGTAAAAATGAAAATTTAAGCGTTCAAATTTATGGTCACACAAACTCCAACATAAAGCTTGCTTTCAACATTTTGAAAAAATAAAGTGCAGGGAGCTCCTTGCAGCATTTCTTGTAAAAAATAATGACCTAAATAGTTCCCCAAAACAGGTACTTATTAC
This sequence comes from Zeus faber, assembly GCF_960531495.2. Lineage (NCBI taxonomy): Eukaryota > Metazoa > Chordata > Actinopteri > Zeiformes > Zeidae > Zeus > Zeus faber. Next base: position 20,359,103 of record NC_137191.1, read on the forward strand.
TGAATACAAACAATGTTTGTCAGGTCTCTTTCCTGCAAAAATGAATAAATAAAAAAATTAAGTAAAAATAAATAAAACCAGTAAAACTTTATTTAAAATGTGAACCCTTCTCTCCAAGTCTCTCTCACCTTCTCTCTCTCCCTCTCTGCCTGTCTCTCCTCTCTCCGTCTCCCCTCTCTCGTATGGGACGTTGCTCCTGTTCCTGTTATGTCCCTGCTGTATATTTTGACTTTATTCTGGGAACTCCAACTTTATTCTCAGAACTTAATTCAGACTTTGAACTCGGAATTCCAAGTTCATTCTCGAAACACAGGGGAAATTCTTTTTTTTTTTTTTTTTTTTTTTTGCATGGCACTAATACTCTTCCGTAAACTTTGGCACCGAGTATTGTGATGTTTATTTCAACTTCAGCAACATCAGCATTCATTCTTACCTCAGGAAAAAACAGCCTCTCGTCTCAGCAGTGCATATCTCGCTCTCTCTCTCTGCGTTCCTCTTTCCCACGTCCCTCCCATAAATACGGTATACAGTGTTGACTGGCTATTTACTTGCGACATTAAACCAATCAGATAATGCTGCGGGCGGGATTACGGCGATATTTTACGAAACGGTGCTTTACGTTATGTGCATTTGGGACCAAGTGTAAATAAACACGGTGGAACGTGGTGCTCGCTCCGGGAAATTATTCATTGGATGAATCATGGATTATTACAGTATTTGCCCGTCTGCTACTGTGCTTCAACAACATAAGGGGAGGGTAACAACCGAGCCGAAACACAAGCAGCTTTTTGTTTGCCAATTGCGCTTGAGTTCGAGGTTTTCTGTGAAGTTTACATCTTCAATTTTGCAAATAAGTCGGATATGCTTGCCATACTGCATATGCCCTTATTAAGCATCTCCTGTGAATATGAGAGCGCCGACAAGCGTTGTGCTGCGGCGTGACACGGAGCGCATTTTTTTATTTTATCGGCAATCATATCAGACAAAATAACAAATTCAGATAATTGATAAAATGAGGAATATCGGATCGAATATCGGGCCTACTATAGAGGAGGGTCAACTATAGAAGAAGCTCCACTATGGATGTACTGCGGTATCCTCTGCAGGTTCATGACAGCGGTCATGTTGTGATAACCGCTTGTGAAAAAAACAGTCATGTTTGGAATTTGGAACTCTGCGTATTTTTGTTTCGTGATACCAATGCCCAGAAGGCTGAGTACGACGACTAAAAAAAAAAATAAATAAATAAATAAAATAGAACATCAGCAAAGTCCAATATCATTCCGAGATAGTTTTGAGCTTACCAAGCGCAGTGTAAATAAGGGAAGTTGACCGAGGACCACATTTCACAGAATATCTGATCGCTGAGCCAGCAGAGAAGAGCCAGAGCCCACCAGAAACCCGAGATCAGCCCCAGCTTGAAGACACGGGGGTTCTCACACCTGCAAAGAACAAATAAATAACAGAGAGAGAGAGAGAGAGAGAGAGATGTCAAAATGTGTTATAGGAGAAAACGGTGAAGAATCTCAAGTGGGAGAATAAAAAAAAAAAAATAGCTCAAAGAAAAATGGCCTTGAGTAAATGTGTTACTGCCATAAACATCATCCACATCCAGTGCTTGAAGCGGGCTGGTACTCACCGGTACGCAGTACAGGCACTTCCACATTTTTATTCTTTAGTGTAATGTGACTTTTTTCTCACAAGCTGCCGCTACTCTGTTCTGCCCTCTCAAGTGGACATATTGTAAAATATCTCATATTTTATTGAAATTCAAAAAGTGGGTTCAAAAAGCCTCTCAGACCCCGAGACATGATTTTTAGAGTTAGGGGTGCAGCGCGGGGAAATCGGGCACAAGCACTTCGCGCGCCTGCCGGCTGCACCTGAGGGGGTGAGGGGACAGGGACAGGTGGAACAGAGAGTGTAGGTGGAGGTGAAAAATTATCACATTGATCTAATAACATTGGTGATCTTGGTTCTCGCGTCCCCGGACGCAATAACCTGAACCAATGTAAGATGCTCAATGCCAAAGAAATATAGGGGGAGGCTACCTTTAATTGACAACTGACAATCATGAAGTAGTTGAATATTTTCATTGACCACATTAAATCAACACTGACAACACCTGATAATCCATAGCGTCTAAACTGAGATTCCCTCTCCTTGTTCGTGCCGGGGTTACGAAAGACAATCGGCCCGCAGATCAGTGCACGCTGCTAAGATCATCAGGCCCCAGGAAAAAGAACATATTCTGCCATCTGAATCGCACGTCAACAAGAGGAAGTGTAAAAATAAAACCACGGAGGAAACGCACTTGATTTCCTGAAGGAAGCAACTTGGTAGTCGTATAATGTAATGTTTTTTTTTAGAAGTCTCTCTCTCTCTCTCTCTAAGGAACCTTAAAAGTCTCTCTTGGGTGCTATTCAGAAAACATTGGGGCTAAAGCCCCCAGCGCCCAGCCCTAATGACGCCACTGAACGTAGCTATGCTGTGCATAGTGTGTCATTTGGGTTTTGACCTAACCTCACTCTGCATGTAGAAGGCAGACTAATCTGGCACTGCCCCCATACCATTTTCAGAATTGCTAGCTAGTTCCACTTAGAATTAAATGACCGATTTAATGGGTGATGAAACCCATTTTCTGAACCCATCTGTGGCTTTTCAAAGGCATGTTTACAAAGATAAATGAGATGGCATTCACTTTAAAAACATAGATAATGACTGACGTACTGTGACTGGCAGTAGGAGGCTGACGGGTAAAAGATAAGAAGTGTGTTGACACTCAGCAGCGCTGAGTGTTGGAGTTTATGGAGAGTTGACGCAGTGAGCTGGAGAGATAACTGAAAGTGAGGCTGGTGAACCCTGCCCTTCAAGAAATGGAGAGGAACGAGCGCACAGGATGGAAAGAATAATACAGCAGCGATATCAATAGATATAAGACAATAGATATTTGATACATCCCCAGAGGGAAAAAAAATAAAAACAACATAATACTATTAATAATAATACTAATAATCGAAAAAAACATAAATAAATCATAATACTAAAATTTAATCCAAACATTTACTAAAAAACTGAAATGAAAAACTAATAATTATTAGTAATAATATAATAATTTAATTTAATATAATAAAGTTGATAAATAATGCTTATAAACTAAAAGTTTTGTGTTTAGTATTTTGTGTAATGGAGGTTGTAACTTGTTGACCAACAAGTTAAAGGTTTGGTTGGTTAACATGAATATTTGTCAAGGAAGAAAAAAACCCCTGCATATTTTGGCAACTTTGCTAACTTTGTGACTCAACAATTTCAATTGAAATTAACCATTACCCATAAGACGCACAGCATCACTAGCAGACCACTCATTTCAGTTCCTGTATTCCACAAGGAATCCTCTGAACAACAATAAATTAGCCCCTGTTGGCTGGGAATAAAAGGTGCAAAATAATCTGCACCATCAAACAGGAACTCTCGGCCACTTAACAGAACAAAAACACACGAGCCACTATGCGGTGACTGGCATCGCGAGTTATGTCGACAAAAGAAAAAAAGAAAAAGTTGAACAATAGTTTGAAGAATGAGCATTACAGCACCCGAGGGGGTTACTGAGGGTTGTGGGAAACGGAAAAAACATGGAGGGGTGAGCCTCCTCATTAGCGTCCAAGGAGCAGGAACACACACACACACACACACACACACACACACACACACACACACACACACACACACACACACACACACACACACACACACACACACACACACACACACACACACACACACACACACACACACACACACGGAATGTGTTAGGACATTCTTTTTTTTACATAACATGTTCCTGAAAACATTAGCAGGAAAGCACAGCATGCATTTTGACAGCCCGTCATCGTTGAAATACCTCAGCAGTGACAGTGAATACCTCCACGTTTCCTCATTGCAAACATATGAGATAGAGGGACGTACCTCCTGAGCTCGGTGATGAGCAGCGCGGTGCAGGGGATGCCCAGCGTCATCAGGGACAGCGAGTTGACCACGGGCTTGATGAAGGCCAGCCCCGTGGTGATCCCCGACAGGATGCCCACCACCACCTTGAACCTGGTCCTGGATAATGCCCAAATTATTATTATTATTACCGGCACATGCGAATGCACTGAAAACTGCATTTGTAGTTTCATCTAAAGGACAGGTTCTATATAAAGGATAGTTTGCCCAAAGCTGGCTCAATCTCTCTGTTTCTCTCTCTCGCCCTCCCTCCCTCTCGACAAATAGCAAAATAATAACCACTATTTAAATTCATTTTATTAGGACGAGGAGAGCGGGCCGTTTGCGAGCGTGTGTGGATGTGTCTATATAATCCTAAATACCTATACCTGAATGTGTGTGTGCGTGTGTATATAAATATGGTTTAAAAAAGGACAACACCTGAATATCTACCAGCATTAATAGAATTATGAGGACTTTTTTAATGCCGCTTCTCCATTAGCACCCTAACCCCTCGAAATCACACTGTCCTATTCATGCCGTTTTTTTTATTTTATAACATTATTTTAAATGGACATAATCCCAACTAATCTTCTTTTTACTAAGGTTTCTTGTGATGTCCATATAAAGCACCAATATCCGAATGTGTGTGTGTGTGTGTGTGTGTCACTGAATTTACTATTTCTTTGGTTTAGAAGTGCACCAGAAACATGGGTCACCTACCAGGTGTACTTACTCAGACCTCCCTTTCGTACAAGTGGGTGTGTGTGTGTGTGTGTGTGTGTGCGTGCGTGCATGGCCGGTATGTTTTCAGGGGAGCAGCTGATCGGCTCGGGTGGACTGTTTGTGCTATTTATGTAAATAGTGGACTATTTATGTGCAACCCCGATAACGGAGCAAGGAGGCGGGGTGAGGAATACAGCTCATAAATCGTCAAATCACTACTATGTTACGCATCCCATTCCCCAACACACACACACACACACACACACACACACACACACACACACACACACACACACACACACACACACACACACACACACACACACACACACACACACACACACACACACACACACACACACACCTAAGATATCCTAAATCCTGTACCATTATTCTGGTTTAAACTCCCTTTATACCCTCTTTCTATAAAATTCACACAGAAATAATTAAATCTATCCAAGAAAATATAGAGAGTGGCCCGGCTGCGGTCCATTTGATCAACAGAAAGATCAATAATCAATAATGAGCGGTACTACTACTTTAATGACATTAAGTTGTCAAATAGGTCGGGGGTAAATGGGTCGGCCGTGCTGGATCTGTGACAATGGAAAGAGAAGTGGAGGCATGTGATGTGGGGCTGTTTCTACTGGTGTCAGCTATCTTCACCAGGCCTATTATTAAACCAGGACAGCAATACCGGAGGAGACACGGAGCCCAAAACCAGTGACAACAACTGGGAATGCAACAAATGGACATTCTGTGGAAGGAGGGTCTTATTTAAGACACAAAATCAATTTGTCTCACTGTGAAACACGACCCCTGGAAAATATGGAGACGAAGACGTCGAAAGCGGAAAGAACAGTCTGCAAATTACCTTCATAATTGATTAGTTTGTGGCTTATTTGTGCAGTTTTTCGCTTCATCTATTAGATTAACTGGATTACTGTGACATGACAGGAAAACAAGTTCATGTGGTGAATGTTTGCGGCGCGTTATCCAAAGTCAAACAGGAATCTTGACATTGCATAATATGTTTACGCAGGGTCAAAAAACATCCATTTTCTTTTTTTAGGATATGGAACTGAGACAGGAATTAACATTTTAGTTCAATTGTAAATGGCGCATAATGCATAGCTTCACAGATAATTCAATGAGTAATATTTCATACAAATTGATGTTATATTCATCAATTCATATTTTTACCATTATAAAAATAAATGCTTTTTTTTTTTTTGTCCATGCAACCCCCCCCCCCCCCCGCATCTGCATCTACATTTCACCCCTTAAGATTTATTCACACTTTTTCAAAATAATAAAGCTATCGATAGGTGGGGTTTCTATAGCCCAGTCATACCCCAAAACCTACCGGTCCTTCCTGAACATCCTGGGGAGGTATCTCTTTGGAAACCACATGCCGATGGCACACATCAGCACCCACAGAATGGCCAACTCATCCAGCATCTGGCCGATGAAGCTGAGCGTGGCGTGGAAGTACGTGGATCCAATACCTGGGGGCAGGGTGAAGAGAACACAAGGAGACAACGTTACCAGACGCGGCCCCTTGAACTCGCAGCTTATTTTCATAATGAAAACGCTTCGGTTGGATCAGTTAATGATCCAAGTCCGTTTGGAAACGATAATAATAATAATAATAATAAACACCACTGATGCTTCCTAAAAAGAGGCAGCAACTGTCCCGACAAATCATTTGCAAAGCCAGCCGATCCGATTTGATTCACCGCTTCATCATTTGAATAAAAAGAAGAGAAATTACACAGATTTGTTTAGTGTCACTGTTGCGTATAATCAGAATTTAGAAAAGAAAATATTGGTCATTAAATCCTGTGATATGATCGCCTGTAGCCCCATATGCAATAACCACTGGGAACGCAAGATATTATTCAATAACTTCCAATGAGCTATGAGTAATCCAAATTACCTAGCAAGGCACTTTGATGAATTAAATAATTTTAATTAGAGATGGAGGATGCAGACACAAGCCAAATCCCAATCTACTTCCATAGATATCCCCTCATCAAATAACGAGGTTACAGTGGGGGCTACAGATTCAACAGTCACCTTTTTTCATGTATTTATATGTTGTTATTTAAAATAGCAAAATAAACGTATCAAGAATGGATTTTCTTTTTTCCCTTTTCTACTCAGTTTCAATCGTTTAAAATAATTCTTCCAATTTAAAGCTACAACAGTATCTGCGCTGGGAATGCCAATTGAAGTGCTCTTTCTTGTGTTTTCTTTTCATCTCGCACTAATAATGTAAAGTTGGTGAGGAGGCTGGAAGTATCGGTGCCGCTGTGTTATCAGCAGCAAACAGATGTTGCGCTATCAGGAAGCTGTTTTTAGAGGAGGTGCCACAGGAGACGTTGGTGTGTTTTAAGAAATGTCTTGGTGCAAAGTACAGTATTGGAGCTCCTGGACATATTGGATACCGTGCGAGAAAAGTGGTCAAAAGACAACAGTCTGTGACCTGAAAAATAATTGTTTTATGGAAATGTTTAATTGAAGCGTAAACGTCCGAAAAGGAACATGATTGTTAGTACAAAATATGCTCTTATAGAGGGAAAAAAAATGAACTGATCATTTAGACCAGGCAGTGGTAAAAATCCAAATATTGTTTTCAAAAGGAGAAAATACAGGTTTGATCTTTATTTTCTATTTTTTCTCCCAGTTAGATCAGAGACTATCCCATCTCCAGAGACTGATGTGGCGAGGGAAACCATATGATAATGCATCTTTTAATCAATGCATCTTTTAATAAATAGTGACATAACAGCATAGATCTGTGCATTAAACCGGCATATGTGCGGCTCCTGAATTCATTTGAGTCCCATTGGCACAAATCAAGCTCTTGAATTCTGTTAATAATTTAAAATTTGATTATGGGTGTTGACGAGGTTGAATGGGACATATGTGACTGGTTCATATATTGTCAGTAGAATCCGTATTTGAAACTTATTTTTCAAACAAATTCTTCCGCCTGACTAAAGGCAGCTTCATGTCTAATGCGTAATCACATCTGACAGTTGGATCCTCGCCTGGTGGCTGTCATATGAACTGCAACTTACATAACATTTATTGAAAGTGAATATGGTGATATCCAATGTTTTGAAATATGCAACCTACATTGTTTAAAGCCCATTTCAAAAAAACAAAACAAAACCTCGACAGTCACTTCTATTAGTACTGTCGGACTTCGTTTAAAACAAAACGTGAAAAGAATATGAACCAATTCCGGAGCCTCGATCGGACGCAGAAATTCCAAAGCGCAGCCCGTAGCAGCCTTTCGCGGCTTCCGGTTTGTTCTTGTCGTTTGTCGTGTTCAGTGTGAAGCAAGTTTGGTGCAGCGTGTAGAATTTAGTGGCATCTCGCATCGGAACCTCTGGCCCCCTCACGCCTCCCTTTCCAACGATGTAGGAGACCACAAGCTAAGATTAGCTAGGTAATTCTAAAAAGCTATTTTATTCTAGGCATTTAGTCTCATAGCGAGATAGCGTGAGCAGGATACTTATTTTATCTTCTGTCGGCGGAGTCAATAGACCACCTTGTAACGTTACAGAGTTTAGAGGGCGAGGAAGAGCCAGTGTTTGGTTTGTCCGTTCCAGGCTTCTGTAGAAACATGGCGGCCTCCGTGGAAGCATACCCGCCCCCTATGTAGACATAAAGGTCTCATTCTGAGGTAAGGAAAACACAATGATTCTTATTTTCATGGGATTATACACTAACTGAAACATACTTGTGAATATTATATTACATTTCTGCCAAGTCCGTTCAGTAAATTCTACATACTGCACCTTTAAGACTTCTAGTGGCCGGTTCAGGCCTGCTAATGTCCTTGTATTTTACTTTTAGTAACTTCTCAGGGACAGGCTTTTCAGTTTCTCTGCACTCGCTGACCTCTTGTCCACTTCGCAGCCAACTAGGGGAAATCAGAATCTCAGCTGAACAAGTCAGGGCAAAGCACTTAAGAGTCGCTGCGCTTCAGGGATATTGTAACCTCACATTAGTGGTATTTTAAGTGATTTTCCTTCCATAGAATGCGCAACATGGGAGGAAATGTCAGAATTCACAAATATATTTCATAAATTGAATATCAATAAAAAAAAAACGAGGAATAACACACAAATCCGTATTAAGGTTTGAAATGGTCAAAAACACAACCCTGAAATATAAACTGAGATATGTCTGCATCCACAAATAAACAATGTTTTACTTGTGTTGTTTAAAAAACATTTACTTTTTTTTTTATAACCTGATTAATAACTTAGTCATCTCATGATCTTGGCTACTTTAAGCACACACATGCCTATACAGTGTCTTCCATATTTATACAATCATTGTGCAGGTGGAGGATGAATCAGATGTAAGCGACTCACCAACCACCACCAGCAGACTCCATATGAGGTAAATACCGCTGTTGAACTGCGTCGCATACTGACGGAACAGGCACATCAATATCGGGGGTAAAACAAAAAACAAAATGTTGCTGATCTGAAATAGAAAGTGGAGGGAAAAGGTTGGGAAATGTGAGCAAAACACTTCGGCGTGACAGGTTCCACGGAGCGGCGTCTTAAACGGGGGGGGGGTCCTCGTACCCCTAGAGGTACTTTGGTGGTACTGCAGGGGGGCACTCCAAAAATTAAAACCAGTTCAACGATATTGGTTATATATAATGTCTATGCACATACAGTACATCATTTATGTTCATTTTCTTGTTTTTCCTCCCAACCAGTGAAGGTTGTACTCAGTTTAAAAAAACCAAAACATATTAGAGGGGTACACTACGAGGAAAAAAAGTTAGAGAACCGCAGCCACAGAGCAACAACAAACGGGGGGTGTTAAAGGGGGAAACAGGGTCTCTTCTGTTGACGAAATGATTTTAGTAAAAAAAAAAACATGGAAACAGTGTGTGGGGGGGGGGAAGAAGACTTGATTCCAATAAGGGGCCAGCGCCACCGGAGGAGCGGCGTGCAAACAAGTGGCCGCGCACAAATCAGCAGAAACAAAGGAACACAGCACAACAACACAGCGCGAAACGAAGTGAGCGCCACACACCGTGTTGTAAAACTCAGCAATGCCGGGGTAGATGAGGTAGTTCCCCTCGCACCAGTCCACCTCCGAGCTGCCGGCTTGCAGCTGGTCCCAAAAAATCAGATTAACGCCGCTCATGTCTGGACCGGTTCATCCGACAGACGGCCACGGGTCCCCGGGAAAAATAAATCGGTCGTAAAAAACAACAGCAGCAACAACAACAACAACAACAAAAGTCGACTGCTGGAGTCTTCCCGGTCCGATTTTACAGACACGGCGGCTGTTCCGAAAATTAAACAACGACTATTATGAGGTGAGGGCGCCGTCGGCTTGCACGCTGAACCATTGCCCTTCCACCAGGCAGCGCATCCCGAGGCTCAGCTCTGGTCGGTCGCTGCTGACAGCCAGGAACTAGACGGCGTCTTAGCACGACGCATGCGCAATGAGGATTCATTACGCTAAATCATTTGTTTTTGTTTTGTTATTATTATTTATTATTATTTTTTAATTGTTGTTGTTGTCTAATAATAGTCTCGGTATTTCCATTAACTGATTAAACACAACATTTTTCAAACAACAATTTCTCCGATGAGTATGTTGACATTTTTTTTTAACTAACTAACGAGGTATTTTGGCGAAATTGAATGTATTAACATTCAATGAATTAAATTAAATGCGATTAATAATCGTGACATAAACCAAATGTTTTCATGTAATGCTGTGACAAGTACACATTTCTCCAAAAGGCTGATATCGCGATACTGGGCGAGTCTATGTGAGACCACGAGGCGGATATCCGGTCTCTTTTCGGTGGCGGACCTTCGTTGGGTTGGCTCAGCAAAATGAAGGTACAAAGTGTGGAACACATTACGTTCAAAGATCGAATTGTTGTCTTGGAAATATGAACATGTAGTCGAAGCGGAGTCTGCGAAGCAAGCAACGCGCTGCCGCGTTTGGTCAAATATCGATCCCCCGCGGAAGATTGGTGCAGATTGTCATCGCTGAAGCCGCGGCTAAGGTTTGCTAGGCCCCCGCTTGGAAAGATGGCGGCCCGCTGTGAGAAATGTGTGGCGTTTCAAGTGTTATCAAAAGCCTGTAAATGTACCGTATTTCCTCTCTGGGCTGAGTTATCTGGGCTGCGAAACACTCTCACCCGACTGGCCATGTGCTGGTTCTAAAGCCGTAGCTTGGGAGAGTTACGTTTTCTGTCCGACATTGAAATACCGGTAATGAACGTTATCATCCTTAATGTTCCAACATCGGAACGTTTATGACTAAAAGCTTGTTCTAAGCGGATCCATCAACACGTCTCACTAAAAGAGTGGCGGCGGCGGCAGCTTTACATGATGCTGCTTGTGTGGTGGTGGCGGCCAGAACCTGCTCCCGCTTCACTCTCCCGGTGCCTGCGTTAACAGTCGTACGCCTTGTCTTGCAGCTGAACATCTCATTCCCCGCTACTGGCTGTCAGAAGCTGATCGAAGTCGACGATGAGCGCAAACTGCGCATTTTCTACGAGAAGCGCATGGCCACCGAGGTGGCTGCTGATCCTCTTGGAGATGAGTGGAAGGTGAGTTCTATCAGTTACTCATTCACTTGGCCTGAACGTGTACCTGTCTTTGTGCCACTTGAGCTTATTTTAACTTTGAAAAGGCACGTTGTCACCCTATAATGGCTGAACGCACTGGAAATTGCTGGTAGTTTCTGTGCCTCAGAGCATTGCCAGAGATATCACCCAAAGGCAACGAGATGCATTGCACGAGATAAACTGTTTGTTCTGGCTCTTTCCAATGTATTGCTCCTAATAGAAGAACTGAGCTGCAAGGCTGCCATCGGTTGTTTCTACGGTTGTTCATAGAATGGAGGTGTGAACCACCAGGCCATGCACAACTGTCTGCTGAATATAGACAAGAGGGGAGTCAATTAATATAGACCGAAAGTTAACTGTCCAAACTAAAATGTAAATCAGGGTAGGTTACAGCCTCCGTCCCTACAATTTCAATCATTTCTTGTTCTTAATTAATCTTATTGCTGAAATCAAATAACTTTTGAATTCTGAAAACAGCAGTCGGGCACAGTACTAATTATTCGTGGAGCATCTCGATGACTTTGGTTTACTGATAACATTATGAACCAGTAACTTGCTACTTTTACGTTTTATGTTTCATAAAGTATATCTATTAAAACAGTTATTTGAAACGCGCCATAATGGCACACAAGTAGACCCTTTCTGATTTATCAGTAGTCTTTAAGGGGGGACATGTGTTGCTAAAGTAACTGCAGAGCCGCACTCAATAAGGCCAGACCTCACCATGGCTGGTTAAACTGTGCTGCCTTCTCACTCAGGATTCTGGTGATCACAAACCGATTTCAGCATTTCGAGACAGTCTTTGTAGCTTTCCCAACCTGATAATGGCACTGCTCTCAACCATGTTAGTGTGGTAATATAACGCAATGTAATTGTTCCTTCCATTCTACCCAGGGCTACGTGGTGCGCATCAGCGGAGGCAACGACAGACAGGGCTTCCCCATGAAACAGGGGGTGCTGACCCATGGCCGTGTGCGCCTGCTGCTCAGCAAGGGCCATTCCTGTTACCGCCCACGCAGGACCGGTGAGCGCAAGCGCAAGTCTGTCCGTGGATGCATTGTTGATGCCAACCTGAGCGTCCTCAACTTGGTCATCATCAAGAAAGGTAATTACACGTGTCATCCAGTTTCAACAGCCATTACAAAAATTTGAATACAGCCCTGTCTATGAAAGCAATAAGACACAACATCCAACGCTTCTCAGGAGACATTCGTGAGGTTCCTTCTGAATCAGTGAATTTCCACCCTAGCACAACATTGATAATTTTAAGGGGAAACAGACACTTAGAATAACTTAAATATGCCTGCATTTGAAGGAATGGTTGTTTTGAATAATACTCACAATCCCAATACTGAGAATTGGCAAAGGAATATTTAAAAGTTGTTAGGGCCTTGATATTATAGGATTCTGCCCTACAAACACCATCCATGTCTAATGGGCCTGGATGATTGCTGTAAAATTGAGAAATTGTGTATTCTACCGGAGGGGGGGCGGTGTAAGTCTGCTTTATAGGAGGGAAATTAAAACAATGGTTCTCCATGCTCTCTAAGGCTCATGTGGAAATCACTGGTGGCCTGAATTTGCCAACATTGGTCCCATGGCGACATCACTGCTCTACACATGTGTATTGCAATGTCTTGTTGAAACTATATTCCGCCTGGTCAGCTTAAACCTTCAAAAAATACTGCTGTTTTTTGTGTGAAAGCTGTAATTTGAAATGTATATTCCTGGCACAATAGTAGACCCTTTTTGATTTCCTGTAGTCTCTAAGGGGGGACACTGTTGCCAAAGTAACTGCAGAGCAGCACACAAACGTGACTAGTCCCTCACTATGGCTGGTTGAACTGTGCTGTATTCTCATTCCAGATTTTGTTCATTACAGATAATCAAAATTTTAAATGAATAAACTGTGTTAACCTAATTTATCTTATTTTACCTTTCCTAACTTCCCAGGTGAGAAGGACATTCCCGGGCTGACCGACAGCACTGTCCCTCGTCGCCTTGGTCCCAAGAGAGCAAGCAAGATCCGCAAGCTCTTCAACCTGTCCAAGGAGGATGATGTCAGACAGTACGTTGTGAGGAGACCTGTGACTAAAGAAGGTGAGCTCCAGCCCCCTCATCACTCAAATGTAGTAGTCTACACATTCATACGAGAACGTCTGAGAAATACTGGTCATGGTTTAGCTGCTTCAGTCTTCATCAAGCCACCTTGTTGTTGTAGTGTCTCATGCTGGCAGGTCAACAAGAATCCAATGAAGTTTACCTTAAAGGCATAGTGTGCATTTCTTTAGCATGGTTATTGTGAGCATTTGTTTAAAAATAAACAAATTGGCTCACTTCCTTGGGAGAATGTTCAAGTACTTTTTATTGGATATTTAGTTGACAACTCAATGGGTTTCATCTTACATTGTCACTGTGCACTTTTCTCCTTAATTCTTATTTATGTTCACATAACTTTATTAAACTTCAATGTAGTCAAACAAAACTTCAAAACTGCTGCCCAGAAGAAAGCTATTAATGTTGATGACCAAAACCAGAATATAATGACCGCCTGGTCTGGCTGTTGTTTTTCCTGCCCCTGCTAACACTGTCGTCCACCCCCACCAGGCAAGAAGCCCAGGTCCAAGGCTCCCAAGATCCAGAGACTGGTCACCCCCCGTGTACTGCAGCACAAGCGCCGCCGCATTGCCCTGAAGAGGCAGCGCACCCAGAAGAACAAGGAGGAGGCCTCAGAGTACGCCAAGCTGCTGGCCCAGAGGATGAAGGTACACAATCCATCCTTCCAGTGCTCTGTTCCTTATACACTCACACACTTTATTAATTTATTTGTATTTTATTTTTTTACTTTGTTTTGCCACTCACACACTTTATATGGGACACCTACTTATTCATGCAATTATCTAATCAGCCAATCAACCAGTGCAATGATCATGCAAATACAGGTCAGCAGCTTCAGTTAATGTTCACATCAACCATCAGAATGGGGGGGGGGGGTGGAATTATCTGATTTTGACCGTGTCATGATTGGTGGTGCCAGACGGGCTGCTGAGTGTTTCTGTAACTGGTCTTCTGGGATTTTCACGCACAACAGTCTCTAGAGTTTACTCAGTGGTGCAAAAACAAAAAACATCCAGTGAGCGGCAGTTCTGTGTATGGAAGAGCCTTGTGGATGAGGGATGTCAAAGGAGAATGGCCAGACTGGTTGGAGCTGACAGAAAGGCTACAGTAACTCAGATAACCACGCTGTACAATTGTAGTGAGCAGATGAACATCTCAGAATGCACAACACGTAGAACTTTGAGGCTGACGGGCTACAACAGCAGAAGACCACGTCGGGTTCCACTTCTGTCAGCCAAGTACACAAAGCGGAGCGCCCGTTAATACCAATCATGGCTGGAATGCCACAGCCTTTTTGAGTATTGTTGCTGACCATGTGCGCTCCTTCATGGCCACGATTCACCATCTTCTAACGGCTACTTCCAGCATGATAATGCAGCATGACACAAAGCCAAAGTCGCCTAAAAATGGTTTCATGAACATGACAATGAGTTCAATGTTCTTCAGTACCTTCCCACCTTTGGGATGTGATCGAACGGGAGATTCTCAGCATGAACGTGCAGCCATTATGTCGACATGGACCACAATCTCAAAGGAATGTTTGTGTTTTGAAAGCAAAGGGAGGCCCTACAAAGTATTAGTTTTCCTAATAAAGTGCTCAGTGAGTATATCTGGCATCTACCACACACAGTAGACTAAACCTGTAATATCTATATTCAGATAAAATAACAGACCTGACTGTGCAGTAGTAAAAGCACAAACATGGAAATCTAATATCTGATTTTTTTTTTTCTCTTGCTGTAGGAGGCCAAGGACAAACGCCAGGAACAGATTGCTAAGAGACGTCGCCTTTCCTCTCTTAGGGCATCCACATCCAAATCTGAATCCAGCCAAAAGTAGAATATGGAATCTAAATAAAACTGGTTTTGCTGATATCATTCAGTCAGTTGTTTTTTTTCCCCCCACCATTTGTTTTCAGGTGACAAATTTCTGAATTTATAGAACTTGAACATTTCTTTTGTAAAGCATTGTGAATATTTGGAATCAGTCTACAACATAATGGCCATTTGTGTAGCATGTTTTTCATATCATAGGTTTGGAGTGTTACTATTGAGCTATTGATTAATTGTATTGTCACTGGAATTTAATACTAGGTTGCAAGAGTTAAAAGTTCATTCTCCATGTAATTGTTGCTGGAGCATTTCAGAAATATCTAAATTCTAAATGAAATTGAAACTGAATACAAACTCATTCTCACATCTCAAGTGATTAACTACACTAGTGTAACTGGCTTCCCAATTTATACACTGACTGCTTAATGAAATCAATTGTCAAATTACATTGATATTTGGAGAAACAGCCCAGAAGGTGTCTTTTGAAGGCAGATAAAGGGTCAGGAAACAGGTGGGATGAACAATGTGCCAGTGAGTTGACAATACGCTGAGGATTCATCCTTAAATTGCTTCATTCTACGCTGCAGTGCTCTTTCTAAATGAGTAATGTTGCAGTCATAATGCACAATGTTTTTATTGTAACAAGGGACATGCGGTACACGTTCAATCAGGTCATTGCCTGGCGGTACTCCTGTTCGCAGCCGGCCTGGGAGGCCTCCTGGTCTTTGAACGCACCGGGGTCCGGTCGGAAGACAGAGGCCCTGCAAGGCTCTTGAGAAGGGGGCCGGGGACCAGGTAATCCACAGTAGTGTTGATCTGATCAAACAAGCTCTTTTTGGAAACCGGACAGCTTAAATTGTACATTTGAGACACAAAGAAGAGTGCACACATAGCATGGTGCTGCAGGTTCTGAGGCAGACTGTGCAGCCTCCAGGGCCCCTGGGGGCCCAAGCTTTCTACAAGCCACTCCAGCACATGGGGGGACTTGGACAGAACACACAGGACCTGCACATTTAAAAACAATTCAGACAATATTAGTGATTTTCAAACATACACTACTCACAAAAAGTGAGGGATATTTGGCTTTTGGGTGAAATTTATGGAAAATTTAAAAAGTTTACGCTACAGTGATATGAACGTAGGGCATTAAAGTGTAAGCATGCAATGGTGATTTCCTCATCTCAAACAGTTGATTGAAACAAAAGCCAACTGGTGGGTTTACCACAACAAAATATGTTGTCTCAATAACTTGTCATGTGTCCTTGAGCATCAATTACAGCTTGACAACCACGTCTCATGCTGTTCACAAGTCGACTTATTGTCTGCTGAGGCCTGGCCCCCCACTCTTCTTGAAGGGCAGCCCTCAGGTCATTGAGGTTCTGGAGTACAGAGTTACGAGCCTCTACACGGCGACTCAGCTGATCCCATAGATGTTCTATGGGATTCAGGTCTGGAGAAAGTGCAGGCCACTCCATTTGAGGTACCCCAGGCTCCAGTAGCCGTTCCCTAATGATGCCACCTCCATGAGCTGGAGCATTGTCGTCCATGAAGATGAAATGAGGCCTGTGTTGTTCATGCATGGGCACAATGACTGGATTCATGATGTTATTCAGGTAGTATGGGCTTGTCACTGTACCATTCACAAAGTGTAGGGCAGTTCTGTATTGACTAGACACACCTGCCCACACTGTAACACCACCACCACCACCAAAGGCTCGTCTGGTGACAGCAGTGGCTGATGCGTAGCGCTCTCCTTGACGTCTCCAACATCGTTGGCGGCCATCATTTCTGCTCAACGTCAATCAACTTTCATCAGAGAACAGCACTGAGGCCACTGGTCCCTCGTCCAGCGTCAGCGCTGCCTGGTCCGTGCAAGAGGATGATGCCTGTACCTGGTGGTGTGGTCAGGTACCCTTGCAGGTCGTCTAGCACGCAGACCACGCTGATGGAAACGCTTTTGAATGGTCTGACGTGACACTTGGTGCCTCTCACCTCCCTTAAATGTGCCTGGAGTTGAGTGGCATTCATCATCTGGTTCCGCAGGGCACTGTTCACAACGAAGCGCTCATCAGTGTGGGATGTGGCCAAAGGACGTCCACTTCTATGCCTTTCTGTGACTCTTCCAGTCTCTCTGTTGCAACCTGCTGATGACACTCTGTGACACTCTAAGCTCAGTGGCCACTTCCCTCTGAGAACATCCTGTTTGAAGCCTCGCAATGGCGAGGTACTGTTGATCATTTGTTAGGTGTCGTCTTGGTCTCATGATGTCAAAATGTGAACAGCATGATGAAGAGGACTGTTTGAATACCAATTCTAATTGAACCAGGAAATGTATTGGTCGATTCATGGATCCAACACCTGTTGTGAATTTTTCCGTTCAGCTCCTTGTTAGAGAACAGCAAGTTGTGCAAAAGTACTGAAACATTGAACAGTTGGACATGTGCATTCAAAAGTTTAGAGAAGGTCAAATGAAGTTCACCTGTAAAGGTTACAGTGCATTTTATCTTCATCATGAAATTTCACCCAAAAGCCGAATATCCCTAACTTTTAGTGAGTAGTGTATATTCTTAAAAAAATATATAAAAAAATTTAGGTTTAGGCTTCTTGGGGAATTACTGCTCCCTGCTACTGGTAACCAAATGGAATTTGATGCTACTCACTATCTCGCCAGCCATTTTAATAATAAACAATTTAAGTAATAAAGTCTAGTTACTACAACATTACACCCTCATGTGTTTAGAAGCAGTACCAACCTCCTCCAGTTGATGCTTCACAGTAGTATGACAAACTCGCCATTCCACCGTCACACCAAACTTGTTCTGAACAACAAGTTAGATTCAGAATTCTAGAACAACTTCATTGACAAATAAAAACTTCAGACCAATAAATGTATTCAAACAATCTTACATATACATTCACTTAATCCCACTTTTATCTGTATTATAGGATAACATTTGAGGCGCAATTCAAATTCCTCAACATAACCTCACATGGATTTTAATAATTGCCGATTAAATAACCGACATTAATTAAATGAATAAAACAAAAAAACGTTTGGCGGCAGACCTTGAGAGCGTGCATCCTAACCCAAACCTTGCGGCAGGTTCTTGTGCACAGCCTGGCGGAGCGGGAGAGCAGCTGCACAGCGACGCCGGGCCGGGCTGGGGAAACCTCAAACCCTTGCGCGGCTTCGGTCGGCTCCTCTGAGGCGTTGGTGGGGAAAACAACATGTTATTCACCGAAACGGGTCCTTCTAACGGGCAGGACGAACCACGATGGGTTAAATATTATCCAGCGTGTCTTCCTACACCGTTGGCCTACCGGCGTCTTCCCCGGGGAGAACCAGGTCCACCAGGGCTTCGGACACGCTCAGCGCAGCGCCCAGTCCCACGCTCACCACGCCAAGCGCTTTGGTCACCAGGGCCACGTTGGCACCGCCGCCCTTCCCCAAAACACTGGACGTCACGTGCATCTTGCCGACCGCCCACGTTAAGGTGTGACGCACGTGGCCCACGGTCCCACCGCCCACAGCGCTCGCCAGCTCCTTCACCTCGCACATCTTCTTCTTGGCGCTGGCAGTGACCTGATCAACGTAAACGAGCGCGTTGAAGGAGCAGAACTTCTGTTTCCGTCGTTTTGCTTTCATTCAAATTAGGAGGATGAGGTGTGTGTGTGTGTGTGTGTGTGTGTGTGGGGGTTCTTACTTTGTCTGTGGGTTCCAGCAGCACGGGGAACGCCTTTTCCAGCCAATCGATGCCTTGACATGTGAGGTCGTTTAGAATGTAAACTGTGCAAATACCAGAAAGAAAACAAGAACATTTGGTGCTGACGTAGACATTTCACCCAAACAGAACATTTTCAATTTCCTTACATTTATCAGTAGTACAATTTAGAATGTTTACATATTGTTTACAGAGCATCACATGGCCTTGCTGCTCACTTCATCTCCTCTATGCGTCTTAACAATTATGCTCATTATGTTCCCGAAAGTAAGATAAAAATGTGGAAAAAATATGCTTTGTGTTTCCAAGTCCCCACCTGCTGGAATATGCTAAATAATACATCTGAGCAGGGGTGTCGTTAGGGGTGAGCGTCCGGGGCTTCAGGCCCCGAATGTTTTATGAATAGCCCCTGATCTTAAATAGCCTCCAAGTAAAAAAATGTCATCCGTCATTCCAATCATGCATGAAAGCCCTCAAATAATAAATCGATCCCAAAACGCAAGTAGAGAACTCCGCTGCGCACCCCTGTGCTCTGGAGAGGGAGCTGTCTCCTCGCCGCCAATTTGCGGCCCTTCTCCAAATTCCCCCCCAAGTTCTTCTTGGCATGAATTCCACAAGATTGTAGAAACATTCCTTTGACATTCTGGTCCATGTTGACATGATTGTATCACAATTCCTGCAGATTTCTCAACTGCACGTTCCTTCTGTGAATCTCATGCTGCATTATCATGCTGGAAGTAACCGTTAGAAGATGGTAAGTTGTGGCCATGAAGGGACGCACTCTGTGCTTCATTTGTGAATCATAAAGGTGGATCCAGAGCATTGGGGGGGGGGGAGAAAAGTCACGGAATGTATGCATGTAACACACTGAATGGGACGCACAAGGCTTTTGTTTTGTTCAATTAGGAAACAATTAAAAACAATACGGCCGCCCCCTGAAAGTCTACAAGTTGAATCAGTTGGAAACCCGTCAATCGACTGAGATTCTTCAATTCGAGCAGTCGTTTTAGCTTTTGTCAGTCAGCGTGCATTAAAATAACAGGATAAAACAGACACTGACGAGATGCACAGGGAGAACATTTCAATGGGGAAATCATAAATCTATTTTTGTGTGTGTGAACCGTCCGTGTCCCGACAGGCGGGGCACAACCCGTAAAGATTATTTCCTTTGCAGAACGCAGGGAGAGGGGGCGATCGGGGAGAGCGTCAAAGAGAGAGTGTCCCCGTTACGCACGGTTTCATTCCATAACCACATGTTTCGTTTCCGTAAGGAGACGTACAATAAAAAAACGCTGTTCTGGCGTCGATGGCAGGATCGCTGGCTCACGCCCCGTCTGTACGGTCGGAGAGCCAAATGTGTCCCAATCGCCCCCTCTCGGCGCCCCGCCTCAGGATGGCGGACGCCTATCTTGCCTCAAGGAAGAGCGAAGCTGGCCCGGCCCACTTCCCCCCAATAGTCTAATATTCGCATTGAACAGCCCAATCCGAATCTGCCCTTAAAAAATAATCTAAAAAAAAACAACAAAAAAAAAAACAACCCACTATTTCCATTTGTTTTGACCCTAGCATCAGAGTTTCCGTTAGAACAAATTGGTGCTGGTCCACGTGTCCTGGAAAGCGTCTGTCCCGCACAAATGGAAGAGATTCCGATCAAATATCTGTGTTTGAGCTTAAAAACAATTGATGAATGAAATGATGAAGGCATGTAGATTTAATATTTTTTTATTGACTATTTAAAATGATATAAGTCCTGTCAGTTAACGTTTTAAAAATGAATAAAAATTACGAATATTAAAGTTGAAATCAAATCATTTCAGTTTGTGAACAATAAGTTACAAGTGCAGCTGCTTTAATTAACATTTTACTTTTATAACATTCTCATAAAATCATAAACAAAATAAATATGGCGAGTAGGTCTAATTAAATAATGAAGTGGTTTGTGGTGGTGTCCGTCTTCGTCAGAACGTCTGGTCGACATGTTTTACAACACAATGGATATCAACCATCTGCTTTTCGTCGGAACTTAAATATAAAAAACCCCGGCAAACTACGGATGTATCTGGCACTGTTGTCAATGATACGTCATCTTTCATGCTTCTCCTCAGAGTTTTGGACGCTGCGGCTCTGTCTCCGCTCCACGTGTACTGGGTTTACAAGCACAACCTGTGGGCGGGGCTTATTTCTATATCGACAAACCTGATTGGTTAGAGGTGAAAGGTCAGTCTTTGATGGTCCAAACAGGTTGGCTTTTTGTGACTTGCGGAACGCTGGAATGAACAGATCTGCAGAATTATTTTTTTATTCAAAATTATCGAGTATTTTATATTTGTATTGAGTAACAAGCTATCGCGATTATTAGCCTGCTAAGAGGGAATTATTGTCACTGGACATTATGACGAGGGTGATTTAAATATGCAGACTTCAACAGATTTCCCCGGTCAAATAACAGGCAATTACCAGATAACTGAAACTGACTAGCATCTATGTGCCTCAGCGAAAATTGAGATTCAGACAACGCCACGTTTTTCCAGCCTTCAAACTGTGCAGTTTTGATGAGTCTGTGCCCGCTGCAGCCTCAGCTCTCTGTTGTCGGCGGAAGAGTTTCCGTCCGCAGAACAGCCGCTCACTGGGTGTTTTTTGTTTTTCAGTTTGGGACTGTTGTGCATGAAAACCCAGGCGGCCAGCAGATACAGAAATACTCAAACCAGCCCGTCTGGCACCAACCATCATGCCGCGGTGGAAAACACTGACAGCACATTCTTTCCCCCGTTCTGATGGACGATGTGAACATTAACTGCAGCTTCTGACCCGCATCTGCATGATTTTATCCATTGCACTGCTGCCACCCGATTGGCTGAGTAGATAATTGCATGTATAAGTAGGTGTACAGGTGTTCCTAATAAAGTGCTCAGTGAGTGTATTAGAGCTGCAACTAACTATTATTTTCATGATCAAGTTGTTGATAATGTTCTCGATTCATTAATTTCAGAAATGCTGAAAAATGTCGATCACTGTTTCCCAAAGCCACACCCTCAAACGCCTGGTTTGTCCACAACCCAAAGATATTCAGTTCACTGTCATACAGGACTAAAGAAACCAGAACATATTCACAGTTAAAAAGCAGGAATCAGAGAATTTGGAAATTATCTTTAAAAAAGTGACTCAAAACGATCCATCGATTATCCAAATACATAATTATTTGATCCCTCAGTGATTTTGTCAGTTTGCCCACTGACAAAGAAATTAACGGTCGATAATTTTAGTTTAATTTTTGGTAGGTTTATTATAACAGTGAGAGACAGAATATCAAAAAGAAAATCCAGAAAATCACATAAAAGAATTAATTTTTTTGCATTTCATTGAGTGAAATGAGTATTTGATCCCCTACTTGGTGGAGAAACCCTTGTTGGCAAGTACAGAGGTCAGACGTTTCTTGTAGTTGATTACGAGGTTTGCACACATCTCAGAAGGAAAGTTGGACCACTCCTCTTTGCAGATCCTCTCCAAATCTTTAAGGTTTCGAGGCTGTCGCTTGGCAACTCCAAGCTTCAGCTCCCGCCACAGATTTTCTATAGGATTAAGGTCCAGAGACTGGCCGGGCCACTCCATGACCTTAATGTGCTTCTTCTTGAGCCACTCCTTTGTTGCCTTGGCTGTATGTTTTGGGTCATTGTCGTGCTGGAAGACCCATCCACCACCCATTTTTAGTGTCCTGGCTGAGAGAAGGAGGTTGTCACCCAGGATTTCATTTCACGGTACACGGCCCCATCCATCTTTCCCTCGATGCGGTGAAGTCGACCTGTCCCCTTAGCAGAGAAACACCCCCAAAGCATAATGCTTCCACCTCCATGCTTGACGGTGGGGATGGTGTTCTTGGGGTCGTAGTCAGAATTTCTGGATTTTCTTTTTGATATTCTGTCTCTCACTGTTATAATAAACCTACCAAAAATGACCACTAAAATTATAGAACGTTAATTTCTTTGTCAGCGGGCAAACTTAAAAAAAAAAAAAATCAGCGAGGGATCAAATAATTATTTCCCCCACTGTAGTTGGCGATTAATTTAATAGTTGACAACTAATCATTGCAGCTCTATAATATACATACGCAAAAACACTGTATTTCATGCCAAATGAAATACATTCTGTATAAATTAGATATAATATATAGAACATTTTATAATAATGAAATTTATATATACATGTGCTGTATAAATATTTGCGACACAAATTAAGAAAAATGTTTTTTAAGCGCGACTCTTCAAGGGTTTTGGTATCCATTTGTCCGACAGTCAACTAAAGGGAGTCGGATGAAACTTACTCTGAGGCTCCACCCTGACCATGACAGGAGACACTCTGTGGTAGGCGGCTGAGCTGACGGAGGCGACCCCACTCTCCACCGCCTCCAACACGGACGTGACGCCGGGATGGCGACGTTTGGTGTCCGAGTAAACCACCCAGAGCAGGGACCACGCCGAGCGGACCACGGGCAGCGCGGCCAGGCGGAGAACTGCATTCTGGAAAGGAGAAGGGATGGAGGAAGGTAGGGTGGAGGGAAGTCAATTGAAAGAGACAGCTAATAACACTGGGCCGGCGAGTAGAATTAATACTTTAAGGCGATTTTTATTTGACTGGATTTAACACCCGTATTGAGATGAAACATCTTTTTCTTATTCAAAGTATTTCTGAAGGTGCTTGATATTTTGTACACAGCAGAGGTTAGTATTGGGTAGACAGGGCAGAAGAATTGAAATAATTTCACCAAAAATATAAATACAAATACCACATGTAACTTAAAAATTGTAAAATGTGAAATAAAATACTAAATGAAAAATGAATCACAGAAATCCATATGAAGACTACTTCATGAAGCTGAATGTAGGACACGTTGACTGTTTGACCGCCTGAATAAACACGCTAATTGAGCACGAACCGTCCTCACCTGGGACGAGTTATTGTTTCTTTCTTTCATGCTCCCCCTCGCACCTTGATTCAAAAACGAGACAAGCAACACATATCGTTTGGCGTTCTCGACGTGGACCTCGATGGGAAATGCAAATCGCATAAATGCACTTTTGAAAGCGGCTGAAGCCAAGTGACCCCGGGACACCCACCGGGACAGACGACGCGCGCTCACGCTTGCGCGATGGACGAGTTGCTCACTCAAGTATCGCGATAAGTCAGCGGCAACGTGACCTTGTAACTATTTGGCGTGACCTTGTAACCAATTTGGCGGAAGTGTGAAAATGAATAATTAAAAAAAATAAATATATATATATATATATATTTTTTTTTTTAATTTTAATATGAACCAATAATAACCGTTCAAGAAAAATACGATTAACCATTAAAAAAAAAATATATATATATCTTGATGATTTGATTGTGCGCACTTTGCGAATGCACATATCTGTATATACATAGCCATATTCCTTCAACCTATTCCATTTTATTTCAATTTATTTTTTATTGTATTTTATTCTATATATTTTTTATCTTATTCTATAAGTATTCCACTTACTGTATTACGTTTTAGGAGTCAGTTAGTCGGTCTATTAGAAAGGAATTTTCTACTTTTTATTTTATTTTATTTTTGTACTTTTTCCTAGGACTTATTGTGTGCTATCACCGGGTGCGTTGCATTACATTTCCCTGCATATATGTATGGAAGTATGTATATGTATGTGACAAATAAAAATCTTGAATCTTGAATCTTGAATCTTGAATCACTTTGCCATTTTATGAAATAGGAGGAAAAAAAATACAAAACGAAATGAATCAAATGACGTCGATCCGTCAGAGACTTGATTTGTAGACGCGCAGGTGGAACGTAAGGTTTTGCCGCCTGCTGCCTGGCTGCCTGGCTGCTGCCTGCTGCCAGGCCTGGCTGCAGTCCGGCGCAAACCCAGTCGAGCGGCCGCACAACTCGGTGCGAATACCTGCCGCAGCCCAGTGACGGCATTTCATGTTAGTGGAATGGAACGGGAGGCAAAGTCTGTGAACATGTTGAAATCTGTTTCGGGGGGTTAATTCGGACCCGACTGCAAAAATGAAATAATAATATTAATAATATTATTATTATTAATAATAATAATAATAATAATAATAATAATAATAAAAATAAAAACAATATGCACGTGCGAGACCACGCTTCTGAAACGCACTGTGCGCCAACGTGGGATTGGCACAAGGCGAACTGCGAAGTCAGCGACGAAACCGTCTGACGTCGCGCCGAACACTTGGCTGTCGAGGGCGTCTTCCTGACGGATCGTCCTTGGGACCTGTCTTCCAGACCACCACGCCGACACCAATTAACACCTGCCCTCCGGGCGCACGCAGGGAGGACTCTGCGGGTTTCAAGAAAGAAACGACGCAATTATAAACCAAAAGGGAGTCACGCAGAGTTGCCGCGACGCGTCGAGGGGAGGGCAGCACGTCCCCAAACGACTCGCCGCCGGTTGCCACGGGCGACGTGGCAGCGCAATTACTGCGCTCGCAGCCTCGTTGTCGCGTTTGCCCACGTTGGCGCGCACGGCGGCGGGGTTTCGGGGACAGTCGGAGACGCACGTGGGAGTGGGTGGTCCTCCTCGCACGGCGTGCACGTGGCTCCCCCGCTGCGGCGGCGGCGTCGTCGGCGGCGGCGTCGGCGTCGCCCCGGTTCAGTGCAGCATCTGCAGCGTCAGGCTCGGCAGCGTCACACCATGGCTCTGGAGGTGGAATCTGCGGAGTGAGTAGAGACCTGATGCAGCATTGTTGTTGTTTTTTTTGTCTTCATTTATTTGCGATGCAATTTGTCGATTATAGGTTTAGTTGGAGCTGATTGTTGGTAATTCATTGGGACAACAAGCCCCCGTGTGATCCTCCTACCGGAGGCTGCACTACCCACGTTGATATGTATTTATAAGGGATTTAGTTTTTTAAATATACGGAAAAAGAACCTTTCTCACTAAACTATATCATTTTATGTTCTTCACATTTTGCGTAACCCCCCCCCCCCCACCCTCTTGTCTGCTGTACTCATATGCAAGCACGTGGTGGTGTTTTCTATTTAATACATGATTGTTAGAGTTTCGTTTATATGTGGATGCGTCGATATGCTCAGAGCCATCATTTATATGTCACATATGTATTTTAGAGATGTACTATCCTCCCTCTACGTCAAAAATGCAAAAAGATTAATTTGACACATGATGATTTTGATGATATTATTGTTATTATTACAAATGCTTCCAGTTGCATGTGGTGTATGAAGGTGCTATATTCAAATAACATTATTATTATATTATTATTATTATGATTATTATTGTTTATTTTTTTAAATTGTATTTTGTAAAGTATCCTCAAGTTTCTTGAAAGGCACTTATAAATCAAAGTTATAGTTATTTGTTATTATTGATAATAATTCGCATATACCGTTGAATGGTTTAATGTTTATTGTGTTTATTCTTGCATGGTCGATTCAGTGAATTGAATCTAGAGGCTTAAAGTTGATCACAGTGGCATTAAATGTGTGGGTGTTTCAGCGAAGGGGTTTACAAGGTGGGGAAAGTAGCATGGGACTAATTACAGCAGTTTGAATCCAGTGTGAGAGATTGAAGTTCAACAGTTTAACGCTCACTTTCAACCATTGCCCCCGTCCTTGACCTCTAATCTCACCCGTAAAACAAAAATTATCTTCATTACAACGACTCAGGCATTTGTACGGAAGAGGATTAGGGCCACCCCTGAAACATTTATTTGATATTTGATATTATTTATTTCATTTGAATACATTTTTCACATGTGGCCCTAATCCTCGAACGTACATTCGAGGTGTTTTACCTCGGTCATCGCGTCCCAGTTTGTTTAGATGTTTCCATTCTAAAGTCAGTTGGTTTTGTCACCCGCCTTGTCTTTTTTCGTAGCGTGATACGTCTGATAATGCAGTACCTCAAGGAAAACAACCTCTACCGCACGCTGAACACCCTGCAGGAGGAAACCACCGTCTCGCTCAACACCGTGGAAAGCATCGACAGCTTCGTGGAGGACATCAACCGAGGCCACTGGGACACGGTGCTTCTAGCCATCGAGTCGCTCAGACTGCCCGACAACACGCTCATAGACCTCTACGAGCAGGTTGGGGATGATTGGCGCCCTCTCAAAACAGCTCTTAAGTTTGTTGTTTTTGGCAGAACGGGCCTATTAAATCATCGCTCTCCCCGTTAGGTGGTTCTGGAGCTCATTGAAATGAGGGAGGTGGGCGCGGCACGCTCGCTCCTCAGGCAAACCGACCCCATGATCATGCTGAAGCAGACCCAGCCAGAGAGGTTCCGGCGTCTGGAGAGACTACTAATGCGCTCCTACTTTGACCCACAGGAGGTGAGGTCCCGTCACTTACAGTAGTGCCCTTAAAGGAGTAGTTTGGCAGCGGGTTCGTCCCTGTTTTCTACTCAGCGCTCATGAAGTACGGAGCTAGGTTTTAATTTCCGCAGCAGTCCAGCCTTTTATGCCTACGGCACGCTCCATCCTCCCTATCAGCTCAAAGCAAGTAATGGGGGACAAATACACAATCTGCGTTTAGTGCAAAAACCCACCATATTTCTCTCCATACCTTTCCATCGACCTCCATATTTCAGGCGACGCTAACTTGACGCCACAGCAGTGTGACATCTGAGTTACCAAAAAAAAAAAATACAAATAAAATGCATTTGGTTTTTGTTACTGAATTCCCTGAGATATGCGTGAGGTTTTACAGAAACTACAAGCTAACCATTAAGTCCTCAAAATATTCATGTTTAAATGCGGTAAAGAGTCTCAATTACTTTAGTTGTGTCGAGCCGTCTTCTTATCTTTGTGCACACTAATCTTTGAGATGTGTCGAAAAACACGCAAAAAAAAAAAAATGTCACCCGATGCGGCAGGTCACCCATTTGGCCCGACTGATTTCTTTCTAAATCACTGCTTGCATTTGCAAAGTCAAATGTGGTGTGAAATGTGAAGTGAGCTTTTTACCCTCAACGTTAGATTGTGGATTAGTCCCCCCACGCATGGTGCGCATTGAACCCCTGGCAGGGGTGAGGGAGCCGCACGTCCAGCGCGGAGAAAAGGCTTGGACCCGCCGCCGGGAACCAAAGCTCCCCTGCGTCGGCTCGCCCCAACACCCCTTAAACACCCCTCCTGCTGAATGTTGCGATTTGCTAATGACACCTTCCCTCCCACTGCAGGCGTACCCGCAGGGCAGCAGCAAGGAGAAGCAGCGCAAAGCCA
Organism: Zeus faber; assembly: GCF_960531495.2. Lineage (NCBI taxonomy): Eukaryota > Metazoa > Chordata > Actinopteri > Zeiformes > Zeidae > Zeus > Zeus faber. The sequence goes on from NC_137191.1 coordinate 20,387,359, forward strand.
TAGCGCAGGCTCTGGTGAGGGAGGTCAGCGTGGTGCCGCCCTCTCGTCTCATGGGGCTCCTGGAACAAGTCAGCGTGAGTACGGCTGAGCTGCGAAGTGCACGTGACGTTTCAAAAGCGCGGCGCTCCGGCGCCCTTCTGAGGTCTGATGGATACTCAACGGTACCCGAGTCGAGGTGTTTTTTTTTTTTTACGATTGCCCCCCTGCTGCCCAGTTACTGAAGCTGCAGCAGCAGCAGAACCACCTCTCTCCGGAAATCCCCGGCGACGCGTCCAAGAGCAAGGCAGCGGAGGACGAGAGCTTCCCGACGCAACTCTACTGCCACATCAAGGTAGTTTACGCCATCGATTTAAAAAAAAAAAAAAAAAAAAAAGTACATTTATTTCTTTTTTTTGTGTGTCTCCATAGCATTGTTCCTCTAAACACACACACACACACGCGCACGCACACACACACACACGCGTGCCGGTAGTTATGATTACTAAACCCACCCGGAGGCGTTCAGATGCTTCGCTGACTCGCATCCAGACGGAAACGCTTAAGAGTCCTCGTGTCCTTGGCGAGAATTAAGATAGGAGGCTGTGCAATCGACTGCGCGGGCAGCCGAGCGTGAGAGTCTCCGGCGTAAAATAAAACGCTTTGCCCCTTTGGAGGCGGTGACCTGATGGCAAACTGTGCTTTGTTTCTCAGTGCGTTAAAGACAGACACAAAGCCTATCTCGGTGAGCATCTACTAAACGCAGTTTTCCGTCCAGTTTGGACTGCGATCGCATGTGGAATGTGCCCGCTTCTCTCCCGATGGGAAGTACCTGATCACCGGCTCGGTGGATGGATTCATCGAGGCCTGGGACTTCATGACGGGAAAGATCAGTAAGGTAAATCTGCCCGGCGTCGGAAAGGCCACCCGGCCAAACGGGGCTACTTTGAAAACACTGTTTTTGGGGGGAGAAAAATGTGTGTGTGTGTGTGTGTGTGTGTATGTGTATGTCTATGTGTATGTGTATGTGTATGTGTATGTGTATGTGTATGTGTGCGCGCGCGCGTGCAGGATCTGAAGTACCAGGCCCAGGACAGCTTCATGATGATGGACGACGCAGTTCTGTGCATTTGCTTCAGTCAAGACGCCGAGCTGCTGGCCACCGGGGCCCAGAACGGAAAAATAAAGGTGATCGGCTTCAACCAGTTCTCTGTGAGGCTATTTCGTCATCACCGCTGCACTGTTGGTAGCTTGTCATGAGCCGTTCAAATCCATTCACGATGTGACTGCTTTTCCCCCCATATGGCACCCGTGTCTTCTTATGTCCTGTTATCACCGTGACTTAGGAATATGAGCGCGCTAAGTCGCATCGTGATTACTAACGGATGCGATGGTGCCGCTCTTCACTCCTAGGTGTGGAAGATCCAGAGTGGTCTGTGCCTGCGCAGGTTTGAGCGCGCGCACAGCAAAGGCGTCACGTCGCTCGGCTTCTCCAAGGACGGCAACCACATCCTGAGCGCCTCCTGCGACCGCACCGTCAGGTGGGAGGAAAAAATACTTTGAATACAGTAAATATAGTGAATGCAGTAAATATGGTAAATACGGTGAATACAATGAATATAGTGAATACAGCAAATATAGTAAATAAAGTGAATACAGTAAATATAGTAAATACAGTAAATAGTGACTATAGTAAATACAGTAAATAGAGTAAATACAGTAAATAGTGAATACAGTAAATACGGTGAATACAATAAATATGGTAAATACGGTGAATACAGCAAATATAGTAAATATAGTGAATACAGTAAATATAGTAAATGCAGTAAATAGTGAATACAGTAAATACGGTGAATACAATAAATATGGTAAATACGGTGAATACAGCAAATATAGTAAATATAGTGAATACAGTAAATATAGTAAATGCAGTAAATAAGAATGAAGACAAACATTAGGCAGGGTGTCCGGCTTCACCTGCGTGGTGATAGCTGTAGGCTCTCCATTGCCGAGTGATTAAAGCACCGTACCGGTGTCAAGTGGGGTTTTAGTTTGCTTAGTCAGGACATATTTAACATTTTCTGAGCATTTTCTTGTTGATAGCATATATATACATTTTTTTTTTTTTTAAGATTGTCTCCGTTTTCAGGTTTGGGAACATTCTAACAACATAAGCGAGAAACCTCTACCTTAAAATGATCTCTTGGTCTCGCTAACAACTATATATTTACTACGTACAACGCATATTGCTTTTGTCTAAATTACTCGTTTTGCCAAGTTTTGTATCTGTTAAGTCCACGTTAAGCAATGGCATTTCTGCCTTTTCAAATAACACATAGGATTAGTTCAGGATGGAATTTCCCCCCTGCGGAATGGCATGGCAATTAACAGATACAAAATGCGGCAAAATGAAGGAACTTTGCCAAAAGCAAGTGCTACTGTGGTTGATGATGATACGTTTAAGGTCGGTTTCTTACCATATTGATTGAATTTTCCAAAACCCCAAAATAGAGACCATCTTCAAAAAAAAAAAAAATCCTTAAATGTGAGCTTTCATCAGAAAATTGATCAGGGGTCAAGTCAAATGTGTGGACTAGTAAACAGACTAAAACTCAATTTGACACCAGTACGGTCCTTTAGGAATACTGAGAATTGTGTGTATCTGTGTATCCTCACTGATCCGTAGCATATGCAACAAAATGTGTTGAATTAAACGTGGCAAAGATTTCAGCGCGGCTTTTAACTGCGGTGAAGAGAAATCCAAAAAACCACTGTACACCGTACGTCGTTTCTCCTTTCAGAAATGATGCAAAGGAGTGAGGGTGTCTTGACGTCACTCTGCTCACGTGCATCCTGCACCTGGATGCAAATAGTCTCACGCGCACACACACACATACACACACACATACACACTGCCTGCTATGCTGGAGGAGTCTGGGATGTGTCTATGTGTGCATCTCAGAGCGTGGACTGAGTGGAAGCACATACAGTGTAGTGGTGTGGTGTTTTTTTTTTTTTTTTTTTCTTATACACTGGATCAACACACCAGGGGGGGGGGGTTTATCCTTTTTGTCACGGTTTAAGCTCATCTCCTGCCAGTCACTCGACAGGGTCTAAAAATAACGCGTAGCTTCTCTGCAACTGGTGAATTGAAACACCACCCCGATCACTGGTTGGTTCTGGAGCAAAACACCCAGAAAATGCTTCCTGGGTTATCCAGAGTAACAACACGGGGTTTATTTGTGTAGTCGACGACTTTGTTGATTCAGGTGTTTCAAAATGAACTGTTTCCCAACTACACGTGTGTGTGTGTGTGTGTGTGTGTGTGTGTGTGTGTGTGTGTGTGTGTGTGTGTGTGTGTGTGTGTGTGTGTGTGTGTGTTTTTATATATATATATACACACACACACACACACACACACGTTGGAACCCTTACATCCATTGAAACAATGCTTCATTCATCCTGAAAAGTGAAATGAAATTAAAAGCAATTTTCTCATATATACCTGCATGCCTTTGGTATGTCGTGGAGTAAATAAAGCAAAGAAACTGTGAAAAGAGATAAATTATTGCCAAAGAGATCAATTATATTCTAAAAGGGCCTGGGCAGATTTGTTGGTCCCCTTCGACAAATTTGTTGATACCCTTCAAATAACTTGAAACTCACAAAAGTAATTGGCATCCATCATTGTTTTTTCTATATCTCATAGAAATCAGACTTTGCTTTTGAGCTTTGATTCAACAGAATATTTTACGCAATAAAACTAATGAAAATGGCATGGACAAAAAGCAATCGCTGCAATCAAGCGGTTTCTGTAGCTCTCAATGACTTCCGCACCTGTAAACAGGTAGTTTGGCCCACTCTTCCTCAGTAAACTGCTCCAGCTGTCTCAGGTTTGAAGGGTGCCTTCTCCAGACTGCATGTTTCAGCTTTTTCCATAGATGTTCGATAGGATTCAGATCAGGGCTCATAGAGGCCACTTCAGAATAGTCCAATGTTTTGTTCTTATCCATTCTTGGCTGCTTTTAGCTGTGTGTTTTGGGTCATTATCCTGTTGGAGGACACATGACCTGCGACTGAGACAGAGGTTGATGACACTGGGAAGTATGTTTCGCTCCAGAATGCCTTGATTGTCTTGAGACTTAATTGTGCCCTGCACAGACTCAAGGCACTCTGTGTCAGACGCAGCAAAGCAGCCCCAAAAGATAACCGAGCCTCCTCCACGTTTCACAGTAGGTATGGTGCTCTTTTCTTTGAAAGCAGTCCGGCTTTTTTATGTTTTTCTTTCAAAAGTGGAGTCCTCCTGGGTCTTCCATGGAGCCCACTGTCACTCAAAAAGCGACGGCTGGTGTGATCAGACACTGATGTACCTTGACCTTGGAGTTCAGCTTGTACCTCTTTAGACATTGTCCTTGGCTCTTTTTCTACCATTGGCACTATTCTTCTGTTCAATCTGGAGTTGATTATCCTCTTGTGGCCACGTCCAGGGAGGTTGGCTACAGTCCCGTGGACCTTAAATGTCTTAATATTTGCAACTGTAGTCACAGGAACATCAAGCTGCTTGGAGATGGTCTTTTGGCCTTTACCTTTAACATGCTTGGCTATAATTTTCTTTCTGATCTCCTCAGACAACTCTCTCCTTCGCTTTTCTCTGGTCCATGTTCAGTGTGGTGCACACGATGATACAAAAAACAGCAGAGTGACTACTTTTCTTCATTTGAATAGGCTGAATGACTGTTTATAAGATGAAAGGCATGTGTGATACCAATTAAAGAAAACAGTTTGAAATATCACTATAATCCAATTATTTATAATCTTTTCTAAGGGGAACCAACAAATCTGTCCAGGCCCTTTTAGAATATAATTTATATCTTTAGAAATAATCATCATTTCATAGTTTCTTTGCTTTACTCTATATCATACCAAAGGCATGCAGGTATACATGAGAAAATTGCTTTTAATTTCATCACTTTTCAGGAGGAATGAAGCATTGTTTCAATGAGCTGTAAGGGTACCAACAAATTTGTCCACGTCTTTATGTCAGGAAAATTGCTCAATTTCACATTTTTGACAGAGTATGAACTGTTGATACAGAGAATCATTGTTAATCTTTAGGTTTAAGAAGAAGAAGAGGGGTTTATTGCATATTGCCACATTTTTCTATATTTTACTTGATTATTAGATCAATTGTATATTGATTTTATTTTATTTATAAATCTTCATTACATATTGGCAATTCTTTATTCTCATTACTTTATTGTTATTGTGTTTCATGTGAGCTGGTGTAACACTGCAATTTCCCTCCGGGGGAGGAATAAAGTATCTATCTATCTATTTCAGAATCCATGAATTAAGATCAGGAAAGATGCTCAAGGAGCTGAGCGGCCATTTGTCTTTTGTTAACGATGCAGCCTTCACTGAAGATGGAAATCATGTTATCAGCGCCTCCTCTGACGGCACAGTGAAGGTACCCTCACGATTTCCCTGGAAAAGGTATTGAAATTTAAAGTGCCATTTTTCATTTCCAGTGGTTAAAGCTGTGTTGTTAGTGCAGATCTGGAGTGCGAGGACGTCGGAATGTCTCCACACTGTAAATTCTCTGTCCAACGGCTCGGACGTCCCCGTGAACGACGTGATCCCTCTGTCCCAAAACCCTGAGCACTTTGTGGTGTGCAACCACTCCAACACGGTGGCCGTGGTCAACATGCAGGGACAGGTAAGGCTTCATGTACTTAAATCGTGGCGCCCTTGGGTAAGATGCATTGACCTGAGATGATATCTGCCTTCCGGTTTAGATCGTGAGGACCCTCAGTTCGGGAAAACAGGACGGGGGAGACTTTGTGTGCTGCACCCTCTCCCCTCGGGGGGAGTGGGTCTACTGTGTGGGGGAGGACCTGGTGCTCTACTGCTTCAAGTTCGCCACAGGAGAGCTGGAGAAAACACTTACCGTGGGTCCCACTAGTGATAGGAAACATTCCTTTTTCAAGGTTCAAGGCCAGGGCTTAATAGATACTATTACGTGGCGCTGTGGAATACTCTATTCTGATTGGTCAATAGCCGCAGTCAGCCGTTGGTGGTTTTGGAATAATGACCCTTATCGAAGGCAAGCACTTCTCCGCCTGGTTGCACGTCTGTCTTATTACTCCGCCCACATACCAACGCCAACACTAGCTAGTGGCGCAAACTCATTATACTTAATAGAAACTACAATGGAAGGCTTGATGACATGAGTGCTGATATGTACAATGTTGGAGAGTTTTCCTAAGCAGACGCTAAACTAGTTATAAAATTATTTCAAATCAATATTCCATCTGAATGTATTCTTTTATTCAGTAAGAAACCGTGTAATAAGCAGGATGAGAGTCATCGCCCTGTCGGGGGTTATTTTGTGATGATCGCTTACACGTCTGTGCTTCCTGCTCCTCCTCGCCCACAGGTCCACGAGAGAGACGTCATTGGCCTCGTCCACCATCCACATGAGAACCTGATCGCTACCTACAGCGCGGACGGTCTCCTCAGACTATGGAAACCTTAAATCCTCGAAAGCTCACGCGGCTCCACATCTTGCCCCGATGTAAACGGTTCCTCACAGATCGACACTGCAGTTTAGATTTCCGATCTTCATTTCTCCTGTCCGCAGACACGAAAATGCACGTTGGTGGTAAACTGTTTTTGGAAGATTTGTAATTTAACTGCCATGTGTTTCGGGCATAAAGAAGCAATATCAGGTAATCAAAGGCGGGTGGGTCAATGATGGTTTGTAATACTTTTGTAACTCATATTTGATTTAATGCCATTTGTTGTCCGCATGTCATTTCAATACAATCTGCATATCAATGCAACTCAATACTTATTATGGTTTAAGTATTCATTGCATAAATGCATGCTTACAGGTGGTTTCAGTGCATTCAATGTAGCCACAACATTACTTCCAGTTTGTCGTGTTGCTCTAACTGTATTTGTGCTTTAGTGGGGTTTGTATTCCTAAAAAAAAAGCCTTGTACCAATATCTATTCAGATTACTGTGCGCTTACATCACCACCATTGACAACTTGTGACTTTTCACTACAGGCGGTATCTTGTTTATATTTTATACATCACACTGAACTTATCAATAATAAAAACTAAAAACTTCTATCGCTCCTTGTTTTGTGTGTTTTTTAGCGAGAAGAAAAATTCCCCTGTGTGGAAATGTCCTCAGACCTTAGTAAAACAACCTTTTAAAGTCGGAACGTCATAAAATGCAAATTCAAGTTTTAGGAATAAGGGAAAAATGTGTAAGGAAACATATTAGGAATAATAATACAAAAGAAAACATTACAAAATAATTAACAGGCTTTATTTACGTAATTATAAATTATCTACCACAAACAAGTAAATGACTGGTGCTAACACAGACAAATTAAGACTCCATGAGAACATACCTGCTGTAAGAACACAGAAAACGCCGCTGAGCATAGCTGTTAAATTAGGAAACAATTTGAAACACATTTTTAGAAACGACTGCATAACGAGCAACTCAAAGTTCTATTAGAAATATAAGGCTTCAGAACAGAACAGTCACTCGTGAAATGTCAGGCCTGGAAGTGGGAAAAACTCTTCACTTCCTGTTCAGTGTTTGGCATCTGCAGAAAGACATTTCCTATTGAAAACGTCTCTTTGGCCCAAAGTGAGGTGGTTACATTGGTCTTCTTGAGAATCTGACGTGGCTTCAAAAATGCAATTATCAACCTTGGAATACATCTTTCAACTCGAGGGAACCCAAAACACGCACACAAAATAACTACATTTGGACATGTACTGCTCTTAATCAAACAAGGGTTCGGTTCTACGATGACCAGAGTTTTTGAGAAAGCGCCATGTAAAATTTGCGTACACGCTGCAGTTTGTAACTTTTTGTGGCTGTCGGCTGTGACTGCACTTTGCTCCCCCCTCCCCTCCTGTTGTTCTGAAATCGTGAGACATAAAACTGGAGAAAGGAAAGTGAAACTTAAGAATGGGGAGAAAAGGGAAACATGGAGAGAAAACACATGTCCTGAGACCCAAACTGCAGACCAGCGCACTAGTTGGCGAGTCCAGTTAGTATGTGAGAGTCTAGAAACCACCGCATGGATCCATTTTCTTTTTATATTGGAAATAATTAGCTATATCATCATGAAAAACATACACAGTGGGGGTTTAAGGAAAATATTAAAAGGAAATAATCACCCGTTAAGTTTCCTTGATATTAGTTCTCTCCCATGCTTTTACGTATTGTTAATTGTTTGGAAATAGCCCTTGAATTGTGCATGAACAGGATTATTCTCCGTCCCTGCGCACGCCAACCCTGCTAGTGGAACATCACTCAACCCTTCATCTTTAAACATGGGCAACGTTCATTTATTTTATTTTTTTTGTATGGCGTCAACTTTAGTGTAACTGTCTAATGTAACAGACAGTTTTTAATGAGGCAAAAAGATTTCTCTTCAGCAACACAGAGCGTATCCAGTCGATATTACCAGTGAAAAATGTGAAAATCTAAAAATAAAGAAAAATAGAGTCCGCAGGAAAACACCTTTTGGGCACGGTTAAATATATTCAGATTCACAGACCATTTCAACTCCACAATTACGGTTAAACATTTTAGGAAGTGGGAGGGGAAAAAAAAAAAAAAAAAAAGGTGCAAAAACAAGGGGAAAACAAAAAGGTGCTTCCATGGAAACAAGGCTTACTTCTCCGCCGTGAGGGGAGGTTTGGTTTCAGGACGTCTGGCACTGGACGCCCCCAGCCGTGGCGTAGTCGTCCTCCTCCACCAGGTAGCGGTGGCGGCCCTGTCTCTTCCGGTGCTCCGGGTCGCAGTCTTCCAGGTCTGCGTACAGGTACAGGTCGTCGTCCATGCTCTGCGGCCTCTCCGCCTCCAGCTTGGCTGGCAGGTACTCCTCCAGCTGCTTCAGCTTGGTCTTAGGCAGGAAGTTGGACTGCGGGAAAACCACCTGGGAGAAACAAAGCCACCTGGTATTCTGGAAGCACTTTTGAGACTGAATGCAAAGGAGAAAAAAAAAAAAAAATTTCATTTGTACCGAGAAGTGGATGATTAGGCGTCCTTTCTCAAATGGCCGGCGGTGCATCGGCATCCCCTCGTTCACGACGCACTTCTTGGCTCCGGGCTTGATCAGCTCACCTAGGGGAGGAGCGTGTATGAGAGTCATTTGAATGTTTTTAATCACAAAATGAACAGGTATACATTACATCATCAGTTGCTGCCGCTCTCCCCAAAGCTTTTCCATCAGTCTATTTTTGAGGATAAATCGGTTCAAATTGGTTCGTAACTTGATTTAAACTTAACTCCAGCTTCTTCATTTGATCCTGAACAGGCTTGTGAGAAATGACTTTTCCCAAGTGCTAAATAAGTGGCATTATCAAGCGGGTACATAAGGGATGTACAGAGAGCCCAGTATTTGTATCTGTATTTGTTGGGCAGCAAAATGATTTGTATTTGTACTAGAATAAAAGTTGAAATATGTGTATCAATCCTGTTTTTATTACGCTTCTAATTTTAGGATGTTAAAGTGGTAATATAAGGGTGCTTCAATAAACTATTGTAAGAATTATTAACACTTAAATGTTATATTGGTTTAGCAATAAACAAGTATAAGCGTAAACATTATTGAAAAGAAAATCCTTTAAAAACTTACATTCAGTTCCTAATCCACACTCAAACCAATAAACTAAACTCTAAACTAAAAAATGCCGATGTGAACATTGTGAACCCTGCCACCACCCGCCCTTATTGGAGGATGTTGATCAGACAGAATATAAACAAACAAATAATTACAAATAAAAACTGTAAAAAGCCTTAATTAACCCCTGACTGGGGTTAATACTATATATAAAGTGAAAGATACAGTCTTGGTATTACAGTATCATATTATGTATCTGTCTGCCAAAATACAACCTAAACAAAAATGTAGTTAAAATTAAGTTTTGTTTTGAACTAAATTCCCTTTTTTTTAATTAATCTTTTATTTTAAAGCATTTATGTACTATACATACATTTTTACACACATTAAATCACGGGTGTTGGCTTTTCAAGGCCTATGATTGGTGGATGCCGCAGCATCCTCCACATCCCTTGCACGTGTGTGTGTTTGTGTGTGTGTGTGCTAGAGACAGATAGAGCAACACTGTGAACCACCGCGCACTCTCAGTTCACCACTTATTTGAAATGTTTTTTTTCCCTTCACGAGAACAAATCATTTTTAAAGTATTTGTTCAAATAAATATTCGTAAAACCCCACTATTTGTTCTTTCCCGAATACCATATTTGGCTCCACCCCTAATGTATATTCTTGTATAAATAGCTATTTTTCTTTTGATTTTGGTATTTTTGTATATTTTGGTATTTTTGATTTTAAACTGTTAAGCTTTTTTCTATGCCATTCTGTTCACCAATAAAACAAACCTTGCCATGACAAATTTCTCGTATATGAAAATATTAAAAAAGCTTTTAAATAAAAAAATCTCAACAGATTCTGACTCATAGTAAAAACAGAACTGTACTGAACAGAATCTCCCCAACATGTTTTGATCCTCTTTCAGTATAGAGATAAGCACAAACATGGGAGTACGGCCGGACGATATTTTGTATTAATACTGATATTGTGATGTGAGACTAAAAATTGTCTATATTTTGATAATCGCGATATCATAATATAGTTAAATGTTATCTTTCAGGCTGCATTACAGTCAAGTGATGCAGAGACTTCTACCTGCTTGGTCATAATATCAACATGACTGATGATTGGTTCTCAAATATATCTTGTGTGTATGTGTGGAATCATCCCCAAAATATCAGGAAATTATCGTCCAACCCTAACAAAGAGCATAACACACATTAGTACTATATGATTAACTTCCCGTGAAACCAATCATTTAGTCTTCTTTTAGCCTTATACAGAAGATGAGGTCAGTGGTAACCATGACCCAACATGGACAATTGAAGGGAAAACAAAACAAAACACAAAGGGGAAGAAAGAAATAACGAAAGAAAAAAAAAAAAGAAAGAGTAGTTTTGGGTTTTACCTGGATGGGAGGTGATGAGCAGCGTTCTGTTGTCCAGCATCTGAACCGGCTTCTGAAAACCACACAACGCCTCCACCAGCTGCAGCTCCATGGTCATCACCAGGTCTTCCCTCTGCCTGGACAACACCAGAGTCACACAAAGAAAAAGGATTTCAATCATAAAGCCATGGTTTTCTGTCCTTAAACTTATTTTACACAGACAGACAGACAGACACACACACACACACACCTTCTTTGGTCATCAGACAGACAGTTAGACAGACGGATAGATACATTTTCATATCACCCCTGATTAAAGTCCCTGTTTGAAAAAAGTCACATTTCAAAATCTGACATCCCCCCCCCCCACCTAATATCAGAGTGTACGGAGCTTCAAAACAAGGTACCGCCTGTGGGAAACAAGCAAATATTTTGGAAGCTATGACTTATTCAAAATAAAGGTTTTGGAAACAGAAGGTCTGAGTAATCAGGCATTAAAGTTTGAGAAGCATTTCCAGACATTTGCAGCATGAAACAGCCATTTATAAACACAACCAGTGCTTTAAACGGTTGCATTTGGACAGCTCTGCACTCCAATGAGAATGTTGAATGTGCTTTTATGAAATAATATTTGAATCAATAACCTATAAAGAAACATTAGAAAATGCATAATTCAAATGAATCCTTTAATTGTATTATTATTTTATTATTATAAATTTGATTCCTTTAACAAGTTAAATGATTAACATGACCCTATAGTAGCATGACCCCTCTATTATTCTGTCACTTCCAATCTTTCACATCTCCTGCATTTATTGTTTTATATCAAGGATAGTTTTAATAAAGTGGCTTTTCAGACCGGCGCACATGAAAACCTATCACCGGGGCACAACAATTCCCACAATGCAAATGGCGGGGTCCTTCCAGCCAATTGTTGTTTTCTGGGAGCACCCACCACCCGCTGCCTCCCGCTGACGGCTGCCAGTTGTGCACTATGATTGAGAGCTTCTGCCACCCTCTTCTCATAGTCCATAACAACGCGGATACGATTTGTTTTCACTGAGAAGTAACATTTCTTGCTTCTGGGGTTTATTTGTTGTTGATTCTTTATGACATTGCATTGCAGTGCAATGGTCGCTGTTTGCGCTGATCAATAAGTTGGTGACTTTTTTTCCCTGTGAAATGCTGGTGGATCAGGGAGCCTTGACTTTTTAATATTTAACTTATATTTAGAAATAGAACTCAGTGCTGAAACTACGTTAGAGATAGAAAACAACTTGAGGAACAAAAATCTGCTGTAATCTCATTCCGGATGAAAAAAATAATTTCTTGTTTTTCCAGGAACAGCCAACAACAAACCGTACAGTGCTGCAAAAAGCGCCAGGTTAGGACATGGCGGGTCACATATTAGCGACGAGCACATTTGTCAGTAGTGAGCAGGGCTCTGAGAGGGGCTCTCCCTGGGTGCACAAGCACAAGCAGCCGGAACAGAGTCCTGCTGGACAGCGGCGCTCCCCGGGAGCACACAGAGGTGGGGAGCCACCACGCTCCCTGCGACAAATATCCCATTTCTCATGTTCTATATTTGACTTCAGAACAAAGTCAAAACAACAAAAAACATACCCTTAATGATTTTCGGATTTGGGATTTGTACATGTATGTGTATGTATATGTATACGTATGTACTTGTATGTATTGGATTAGTGGTATTTGACCCTTGAGAAAGGCTGCACCTCTCCCGCAATCAGGTGTGGTTTCAGCGCTTACGGTGGACAAGTCCGAGTAGAGGGAACTGCCTTTTATTTCACGATTTTTTAAACCAAATTTTATATACTTGGCAATTTTTTTTTAATCATTCACATTAGGCTGGGTGGTTAACACATTTTTCTGTGGTGTGACAAACTCAGAACACATACTTATTGTTGCTTTACAGGGACTTTAAGATGTTGTTTATTTAGTGTTAACCATGCTTAATTTCAAAGCAGTAGAAAATACACACACCCACAGCACTAGAGATAGAAAAGACAGAATTTGACTCAGATTCCTAGATCTCATATCTAATGGAGCGTCTGTGTGGGTTTGTAAGATGACTCTGAACACATGGAACACAGGAGGGATGTGAAGAACACTTCAAAGAGGCTCCACACGCTGTGTCCCTGAACGGGAAGTATCTGATTGAGTCCTCTTCAAGTGCTCTCAAGCGATGATGAATAAATTGCACTCTAGTCCTCAGTGATATAAGCGATGACTGCACTTAGATGCAAATTAGCAACACCTTCTGGCAATAAGCTCAAATAATAAGCAGGTAAAATACTAGGCTTGAGTCTGGATAATGTCTTTAATGACGTGGGGGTAGTGTGGTTTGAATAGCCACACCTGTCTTGGGTCTAGATCATTGGGCCCAAAATCAGTGTGGCTGTATACCTGTTGCTCGTTAAATTAATCACCAAGCAACAGGTTAAACCCCCATCCCCACACACACACACACACACACACACACACACACACAGGAGAGGAGCGCTGGTCATCACATGTCTGCTCTGGGCTTGTTCCAGCTTGCCCACTCTTTACAATAAACTGGTGTGTTTTCAACCCCATCGTCTGTGTCTCTGTGTCAGAGGGCCCTGAAAACGCCACATGGGTGGTGTGAGGCAGGCGATCCGCCACATTTATATATAAAAATAAAACAAAAATGCTAAAAAGAAAACATAAAACACAGCTGAGACCTGGCTACTTTGAAAATGCCAATATTCTATGTTTTTACCATGACTGTAGCATAGGCCTTAATATACTTTCTAACAGGTTAAACTAAAGAGTGAAATAATCAGCATAATTCTATAAAATGCCCGACAGAATGCATAAAAAGCAATCTGTCATGTTGTACACAATTTTTCACCTGGTAAAACGCGGATGTTCCCTCTGGTCCAGGACGATGACGATGTCCCCCGGCTCTAGCCCTGGCTCCTGGTCCCCCTCTCCGTGGAAAACGATCTTCTGGCCGTCCTTCATTCCTGAGCACATCATCAATTCATTATCAATCACCACAGATCAACTCAAACCTTCCATTGTCCAATAACAATTCCCAAAGGGATTCACTTGATTTCACCTGCTCCTTCCTGCGAGCATTGAACCTGTCTACTAAGTGACACTAAAAAGAAACAAAAATATAGATTTCAATGGTTTTTAATTTACAGCAGTGTTCAAAAAACAAACATTTCTCAATCAAGCTTTTAAGATAAAGATACTTTATTAGTCCCCAAAAGGAAATGCCAGTGTTGCAGCAGCAATGATAAAAAACACACATAATTTACAAAAACACCTAACACTCAATCAATTACCACACACACACACACACACACACACACACACACACACACACACACACACACACACACACACACACACACACACACACACACACACACACACACACACACACACGTATAAACATATAAATAGAATAAAACAGAATTTAACTTAGTGAAAGTAAAGCTTAAAAGTAGAAGTTAAATGTGAAGTAAAAATACACCTTGTGCATTGCCATTCAGAGGAGGAGTTTCCTCTCCTGACACAGAGGGGAGTCATTTCTGATATTCTGTAGTCCAAGCCCCACACCTTTTCGGTTACAAGTGCGTAAGATGCCGTCTGTGGCGGACCAAGGGGCATGGTTAAGCCGCGGCTTCATTCCCGCTACCACACAGCTGTCCCGAATCGGCCAAATTATGGCACAATCGGCGCTGATTACTCCGATTCTGGACAGTGAGCTTTCTCAATGTTTGTCTGTCTTGCAGAAAGGGATCAGCATACGGGGCTCGTCAGTCGGCCTGAAGCTAGTGAAACTGTCATTCCTCCTGCGCTCCGACTGATTTCTATCATTATTGTTTATCGTTTTGGCAAGCCTTTCTATTCTATCTTTAATAAAAGCTCACACTATCTCGGAGCCCCTAGTGCTGTAAAGACAGAATATTGAAAACAAGTCTCTGATTGTAACGTTTATATGTGGAAACACTGGCCAAAATAGAACATTTGTCAATTTGGGGTCATATACATCAGTCAGCCCTATTGTGAATTTTATATTCTAAAAATGTATATGTCTAACTTTAAATGTTCTCGTACCTTTATCGATGTGGACCTCCAGGATCTTCTTCTGACGGACAATCTTGCGCCCAGTGCAGGCTTTGCAGCGGTCCTTGTGGCTGATTCTCTGGCCCTGGCCCTGGCAGCCGTGGCACACGGTGGAGACCTGCTGCATCATGCCCAGCCCCAGCTGGTGCAGGCGGACCTGCATGCCCGTGCCGTGGCAGGACATGCACATCTCCACCGCCCCCTTCCGACCTCCCCGACCTGAGGAGAAGGGGGAAAAACAAAACCATAAAACACCAAAGACAAATCCAACATTGTTCTTTCCCCTCGATGTCTGAACCATGGTCCAAACCACATTGATTTAATTTCCTTCATAATGAGACAATCAGTTTTTTCACTGCTGAGACTGGGCTTCGGGCTGAAAGGGAAGCTAGAAATAATTGATTAGATCGGCTTGATAAATCAATATGATGACATGCTTACAGAAGTAATCATGGAAAAGCACGGCTCACCTTCACATCTCTCACAAATCGTGTTTTTCTGCACGGCGAGTTTCCTCGTGGCCCCATTGTACAGGTCATCCAAAGACACTGTGAGCTGGTGAACGACGTTCTTCCCTGGAGAAAAGAGCGAAGATTGGCGGAATTATAACAACAGTCAAAGGAAAATTCTACTCATAGAAAGTTTGGGTATCTGAGCCCAACAGGGGAATTGAAGGATTGTATTGAATGGCGTAATAATATAATAATAGTGTACTCTGTATGCGCACTAAAGAATGTGTTTTGAGGGCCAAGGGGCAGAGGACCAGTGGAATTTGTTCAGAAACGGTCCTTAATTAATCTATTGTGAGAGAATTATTTGAGAATTACCTGAGAATTAAATGAATTGAAAGTGAATCAAGAGAAGTAATTCAAGAGCAAAGTTCAAACAAATAATAATTACAATATGACCCAAATCTGAACATGAACTACAGGTACTCTTCACTTAACGACGAGTTCCTACGACTAGGTCGTTAAGCGAACTGGTCGAAAAGCGAGGACCTGCCCCCCCGCCTCTGTTTGGGTTCGGAGATTGCGAACGATAGTGTAGTGAATACTGATCAACTGCAGGAACGAAACTGAGATGGAGAACGGTGCTGCACGATGAGATGCTTGACGCTGAGACGCTGCGCACAATACACCGACTGGTCTGAAGTCCGAACGGTCGTTAAGTGAGGAGTACCTGTATAATATTTACCTATTTTTATAAAATGCATTTTGTTTGTTATCTTTTTATTGTCCATTTTGTCTATTTTATCAGTGGAAAGCACTTTGAGTTGCATGTTGTGTATGAAAGGAGCTATACAGATAAAGATGACTATTAGGGGTCCAGGGGCATTTTTAAGACTAAAAGTGTCTGGAAAACGACAACTGCTGGACCCACAGACACGGTAGAGGTCTCGTTAGAACCGGGACGCCTCAGACATCTCGAAGTTCAAGTTTCATCCATATCAATCTACATTCGCTGCAGGAATTAGTGAAAAACAGACGAAATTTGATCAAAAGTAGCCAAACATTCATGAATCGCCGGTAGACCAGGGTTCTAAAACTTCCGGTCGGGTCGTAGAGAGATGAGTTTGTTGAGTAAGACACTTTGTGACATCATCATCCAATCTGTTATATACTGTACGTGCAGGTTGTGCCGCCGACCGTACATTCGCATTGTAGCTGTGTAGTGTCCATCGCCCTGTAGTGGTTACAAACGGCTCATGTGTAGGTGTCTCTATCGTCTTACCTGCCTGATATCGGCAGGGCTTTTCGATTGATATTTCATCTCTTTGGCTCTCCTTTGTAAAGTAAGGCATTCTTTTCACATTGAACTCTCGTGTTAGATGTGGTGTTGTGTCCCTCCTTATTTTGCGGGATTCAAGGGAGTCGTAAGATACAAACTGTAGGAGTCCGTGATGCGTTTCATGGACTCTGAACTCTGAACTAGGACCCGGAAGAGTATAAATAATCACAGGAAGTCATCATCGTGTCATTACATCGCTATGTCATTGTTGCCTGACACGGCACCAAAGGTTACCTGTCCGTCACAGACAGTGCAGCTCTATTTTCACAGACAACACGGTGAGTTGTATCAATAAGAAGTTCTAGGTTACAGGCAATTATGGACGGTTGTTTTAAAGACAGGAGAGTTGCGCTGTGTAGACCGCATAGTGGTTGCTCTGCGAGACGAGCAACCAGGATAGGACAGACCGGGGAGAGCTGATGCGACATTCAACGTAAACTCTGATAATTGTGCTGCGTTTCAGAGAACCTGTGAAACAGTAATACGTACCAAACATGACTAAACTGGACCCCGTGTATAGCTGCCTGCAGGTATATTTATTATTATTATTATGAATTAATTACATTTCACTTAATGCCTTTCTACTAATATGAAAAATAAAAAATCATACAGTACATGAAACAGAAATCCAGAAGCTCTATAAACTCAAAATACTGCTACAAATTAGGACTCTTACCTCTTCTCTCGCGGTGTGCCCGTCCCCCTCCTCCGAAAAACATGTCGAATATGTCCATGGGGGACGCGAACCCGCATCCTCCTCCACCAGTCCCTCCTTCCTTTATGGCCTTTTCACCGCCGCGGTCGTACACCTCTCTCTTCTGTGCATCGGACAGCACCTCGTATGCCTGAGAGATCTGCTTGAACTGCCGAAATATCATGAAAATAATTAGTTTTTATGGTAAGAAAAAATTACCTCTTGTATTTTTATTTGTTACTATGTTAATGTCTCAATTTTGTAATATGTAGAAATCTTGCAATGCTTTGCAAAAGTAAAAAATTACTATAACTGAAAATGCACACAAAAGTTTTTTGAAGTAATGATCCAAAAAAATAATACATTTATCTTTATAATGATCATTTTTCAAATAAATTACATTTACTCAGTGACGTGTACATTTGGGGAAGATCATAACGTAAAAAAACCCACCCTCTCTCCCTCTGTAGGGTTCTTGTCCGGGTGGTATTTCAGAGCCAGCTTGCGATAGGCCTTCTTCAGCTCGTCTGCCGTGGCGTTGGGCTTCACACCCAGCATGTCATAGAATCCCGTCTCCTTCACCATGGCGGCCTTCAAGAGCTAAGCTAGGGAGGAGGAAAAATTTTTTTTTTAATACGTACTATGTATGACTAATAATATATATATATGTAATAATGTATTTTAGATAAATATGTAAGAAATGGATGGCTCCCAAGTGGTCTGAATTACAGAAGCAAATACAGCAGCAGCATTTTGCTGTGTCATCCCCTGCAGTAAAATCTAGTGGTTGATCAATTAATTGTTCGGCCAATTAATCGGTCTTTCTATACATACAGTATCAATTCTGAATCCTCTCATTCACTCATAGTGCAAACTGAGCACAGCAGTGAGATAACGTCATCATGTGTCGACTCTTACTCTTAAAGGGAAAGTTCAGGCGTTTCTCAGTATTTACATATTGTTTTTTTACTCAAAATGGATTATTAAAACACAAATCAATATCATTTTGCATGTATCAGGATTTGGTGACAAAATAAGAATTTTACCTGGGTTCTAAATATAATGTACTGTAAAGCAGCTTTGGACAAAGTGTCTGCAAAATTATTTTTATTTAAAGTAAGTGCACTGCAGACAGAGTGCAGATCTACTTAAGCAAACAGAGACAATGCAGACCATAACTTTAGTGTTAAATAAATGTGCATTTCAGTTCAGCGATTTTGTGTCTCATTCGTTATTATTATTAAATTGTTGTATTTTATCAGATGCAAAAAAAATGACATGATATTGGCCTTATATATATACCATTGATAAAACTCACATCGGTTGACCACTAGTAAAATCTTGCAATATTAAAAAAGTGTCTTGACAGTGACACCTGCACTTAAAGCGGCTGCATTTGTGACATTTTGTTCGCAAACAGAAATTGATTTTTGACTGATTTTAAGTCAAAATATTCCTTAAATTTTTTTATTTGAAAAATGGCGTTAACTGACAGGATTTATTTTATTTTGAATATTCAATAAAAAACACAAGAAATCGATATGTCTTCATGATTTAATTCTTCATATAGCCTGCCTTTCAATTATTTTTAAGCTCATTTATGTCATCAAAAAACACAGATAATATATGACCAGAATCTTTCCCATTGGTCCGGGACATTGAAATCTTCCAGAATACATGGACCAGCACCAATTTTGTCTAACGGAAACTCTTGGTTGTTGCGAAGAAGCAGGTGGAGGATTTGGATATGGTGGTCTGGCATGGTGCGGTTGGTCCGGTGATCACACCAGAGTTGCAGCTCCAGGTTATTACTTTTATAAATTCTTATATATAATAACAGATATATAATAACAGACATGAAATAATGTAGTTTAATATATTTTATCCTTTGTTCATCACCATAGCAACATATCATCACGCTTGCTTCGTATCTCCCCCTTGTGCAGTTCAGAAATTGCTGTTACCCCGTTACCGTCTACTCTGTTACATGTGACTGCAGTGTAAGTCCTGATAACATGCTTAGTATTTTACAAATTAGAGTTTTTTTTAAATTTGATGAATGTCGGCGGTCCCTGGAAAATAAGATGGATGACCTTGGGGGAGGATTAGATTCCAACGGGACTCAAGAACCTGTTGCGTCCTCTGCCTAACGGAGACATGGCTGAACCCACTGGTGCCGGACCACGCCATACGTCCAGCTGAGTCCTTCTCCGTGTTCCGCAGGGACAAATCCAAGGATGGAGGCGTCTGCCTCATGATCAACAGCAGCTGGTGTAACCCCAACAACATCAAGACTTTCTCCCGCTCCTGCTCGCCAAATGTGGAACAGCTGACCTTCTCATGCCGTCCATTCTACCTCCCCCGAAAATTCAGCACTGTCATCATCACAGCCGTTTATATTCCACTGCAAGCAGACACCGACTCAACACTATCGGAACTATATGACGTGTTGTGCGGACGTAAAAACATAAATCCGGACGTGGCTGTGGTGGTGGCTGGGGACTTTAACAGGGCGAACCTTAAAAAGGTTCTGCCTGATTTCCATAAACACATCACGTGTGCCACCAGGAGAGAAAGAACTTTGGACCACTGCTACACACCTTACAAAAACCAATACAAGACCGTCTCGCTCCCTGCTTTCAGGAAATCGGACCACGCCACCTTCTTGTTACTTCCTGTTTACAAGCCTAGCATTGTATGTGAAACGGTAGTGATGATGAATGTAAAGAGGTGGTCGAGGGTGGGGAGGCAAACGTCCAGCACCCTCATGCTGAACACAGGATCCCCCAGGGCTGCGTCCTCAGCCCCCTACTGTACTCCCTGTACACACGTGACTGTATGGCCGGGTCCAGCTCCAACACCATCATCAAGTTTGCTGACGACACCGTTGTGGTGGGCCAGATCACCGACGACGACGAGAAGGTTTCAGGACAACAGCCTTCTCCTGAACGTCAGCAAAACTAAGGAGATGATTGTGGACTTTAGGAGAGGATTACAACCAAGGACGCACGCGTCGTTGATGATTAATAGGACTTCTGTCGACAGGTGGAGTAGCTTCAAGTACCCGGGAGTCCACATCACAGACAACTTAACATGGACTACATATACAGACACTCTGACTCACAAATTCAGAGTCTCGGTGAGGATCCTCAAGTCCCTCTACTCTGGAGCAATGGGGAGCATCCTAAAAGGCCACATCACTGCCTGGTTTGGGAACTGTACTGCTCAGGACAGGAGGGCCCTACAGAGGGTGGTGCGTTCAGCCGAACGTACCACTGGAACTACCCTCCCCTCCCTGCAGGACTTATACACCAGAAGGTGTAGTAGCAGAGCCCGCGGGATTGCATGCATGCTTGCATTTCTGATGTGTCTTAGCTGTCACACACCCACAAGTAGACTCCGCTCTGTGCAAGCGCAGATTACGCCCGAGGGTCCCCTCTCCATGCGTAATGCGCGGCAAATAAAGCAGTGTTGATTCTGCTCTTGGTTTGTTTAAGTTTTTCTCTTAAAAAAACCACAACCGATAAGAGTACCGTTAAAGTAATGGAAAGATAAGCAGTATTGGTAAGAGCAGAAGAACCATTAAAATCTTAACGATACCAATCCCTACGAAGCCCCCTTCCTCCAAATTACACAACTGAAAAAACACTGTTTTTATCGTTTTATTTGGAGGAATGGGGCACAGCGACCGGGGCACATGCAGAGCCGTGTTCAGGTCCATATCGACATATATATAAAAATATATTTATGATTTCCTTTATTTAGAATTTGTAATAGAAATGTAATTCTCGTGCATTTTTTCAATTTCTGTCTGTTTAAAAAAAAAACACTGCTCAACTTGAAGAATCTCAGTCGACTGATAATTCGATTTGTCGACTTTGAGAGGGCAGCCCTAGACTACAGCCACCCTCTGGACTGTTCAAGTTGCTGATATTATTGCTAGTTTTGCGCTCATTTGCTGACTCTTATTTTTAACAATTTAATATATTCTTTCAATGACCCTGTGTTATACTGTGAATTTGATAAATTTGATAAACCGATTTTAAGTAAGACCTTTTTCAAAATGAATCAATATTTAGCACCAAATGCATTAAGGATGTTTTTCGGCCTAAGCAGTTTCGGTGTGTTTGACTTGTGCTTTTAGAGGAAACGTAATTTGGCTGTAAAAAAAAGGGAACAAATATATATTTACTATTTACAATTGTTAAACTTAAGAACCCTTTCCAATGGACCGGCAACATGTGGACACTGAGAATCGTAAAACAAAACAATGAAACTCGCCCAATATGACATTGTTTTCAGTGTGAATAATGAATGAGCACAGCCTTTCCCACATAGTATAGTGTTCACCCTTTATTTCCTATTTTTACTTAGATATTACACGGTTCTAAACAAAACTGATACATCTTTCTACAAACCTAATAACCCTACGAAGCCCGAACAAAACGTCGGTTTCCACTTATATTCGTTTTGGGGGATTTTTTTTTTGTTGTTATATAAGCTTTTCAACGCACACGCGCGCGGGTTCGGAGCGGGGTCTCAGGTGAAAAAGCAGTGAAGAGGGCGGAAATGAAACTAGTAGAATTCGGTGTGTTTAAAACATGATCGGCACGATACCGTTCCGTGTACGCCCGGATGAAAGACAACAGATGAAAATCAAACTCAAACGTGTCCCCGCTGTAGAAGTTTTATCATCCTAACGCTTTAACACAGCTGTTAGCATGGGCTTAGCATCGGCTAGCCGATCAACTGGCTTTCTCTTGGCTAACAAGGCTACCATTTGTCAGACTGTAAAAGAAACGTAAGAGTTCACATTATTTTAGTTACACCGTCACAAAACGAATGCACAAATCGACGATATGCGAGGCCTACCTGTTAAAATAAAAATACTTCTCGGCTGGAAGACACGCCTCGGTGGGGAAATGACCCTTCCAGAATCTTCCAACTCCGGACTGGGAGTAAAAAACGAAACTGATGACATCATCAGTGCGCGCCGAACGTCAACAAAACAATGTGCGCTGCTGGCTATCGTACCACGTATTCGATATTCACCGTTGAACTCCATTAATATCATGACAAAATGCCTGTGTGTTGGCTCATCAGCACAGAGGGGAACCACAGGCCCATCCAGCTCCCTCACCTGCAGACTGTTGTCCTGGGCCGGGGCCCAGAAACCACCATTAAAGACAAAAAGTGCTCCAGACACCAAGGTACTTTGCTGGTGAACTCACCGGGCGCCTGGTAGCGTCCACACGACGCTTTATTAAATGTTGACATGTGCAACTGTTGTCCCTTCCCCACTAGTGCAGCTGAAAGCAGAATGCAACAAAGGCTATGTTAAAGTCAAACAGGTAAGTGTTATTATCAGTTTTTATTATTATTATTATTATTATTTTTTATCTTATTTTATTTGTTCCTTTTTAACATGCATTTTCAATCGATTTTTTGTTTCGCATGTATTTGCATGTATTTATTGTATACTTTTATTACATATGTACGTATATAGCTATATTTTAACTTATATTTTGCTTATATTTTTTGTTGTATCGCTTGTTTTATATGTATATGTAGTTTTGAATGTGATTTAGATTTAATTTTGAGAATCTATGTTATAGACAGCATGTTAACTTATTCATGTTATTTGATTTATGTTAATCATTAATACCAGTCACTTTCTGGACTTCTGCCAGTAATCAAGTAACAAAATCCTGTACGCTTCCCCATCGTAAAGCTGGGTTTGAACCCCACCTGCCTGGACTCTGTGGTGGTGGGTAAAGACCAGGAGGTGAAGATGAAGCCCGGACAGCAGCTCCAGGTGGTCAACCAGCTGTACCCCTACACTGTGCGGTTCAAGGAGGATCCCAGCGGGGACAGTGTGTCCTCCAAGAGGCCCCACCAGCCTGCCGCCAGCGAAGGGCTCAACACTTCTAGGAGCAATAAAGTGGCTAAACAGGAAAAAAGTGTGTCATCATCAGTTGGTAATACGGAATCCACATCAACCCACGTAAGCGCAACCGGGAACAGACTACAAGGTGTACTGTACAGACATGCACTAGCACAGTGGTCCTCAATGAGGGCCATGGGGACCCCCAGGGGTCCTTCAAGAGGTTCCAGGGGGTCCCTGGCAAAATGATCAATAGTTCAACTTCAACATTATTTCATTTAGAAACATACAGTAATTTCTGTTCGTATCAGAGTTTCACTGTTATCGCTCTAACAGACAGGTATGGATGTTTGTACCGAACGATTTCTAACAACAACAATCTTCCCAGATTTGGGTCCCGGAGACAAAATCTCTTAAATTGAGTCTCGAGGGTCCTTGTTATGGAATGGTTGAGAATCACTGCTCTAGGATATGTAGCCATGTATACAAAATCTAAAGAAATCATCCTAAATCTGTTGTAGGACACAGCTGGACATTGGAGCAATGGTCTCAAGGCCTCCATGCAGGACCCTAAAATGCAGGTATAGTTACTTTAGTGAAAATTCCGCAGTTTTGGCCGCTAGGTATTCTGTCTTTATCGCACAATTCTTTACCAAATGCTCTCTCCGTTTTCTAGGTTTACAAGGATGACAAAGTGGTGGTGATTAAGGATAAGTACCCCAAGGCCCGCTACCACTGGCTGGTGCTTCCTTGGGAGCCGATCCGTAACATGCAGGTTCTGCGTAAGGAGCACTGTGATCTGCTGAGGCACATGCAGCGCGTCGCAGAGCAGATGGTTGAAAATTGTCCGGACGCCGGCGTTGCCTGTTTCCGAAAAGGCTACCACGCCATACCCAGTATGAGGTGAGGAAGAGGGTTACTTTGGTGCCAATGGTGTATTATATATGGCAGAGTTTGGCGGACTTCCTCCGGGCTTTTTAATGTTCATTTAAATGGTCTTAAATGTTGATATTTTTTATAGTAAATTATGACATTGTAGTAATCATTTATAGTGTAATTATATATATATATATATATATATATATATACACTTGTTTATACATATAATATATGCTTATATATAAATATATATAAACTTATATATATTATTCTTATAATATGGAATTTTATAGTAGTTTACTCAAATTTGTCTCTAAAGAAAGTTTTTCTATTTTAAAAAGCAGTGCATCGAGTTTCAGCCATACTCTGATATCATTTTTGAGAACAGAGACACAAAATAATCTCTTAACAAAATGTGTTTATTGGCATTTACGCCAAACAACCTGCTATCGTTCTCCTTTTCCATTGCACTGACCCGGTTGCTAAGACAAACAAGCCTGTATACATTAAATGCTTTATTAAAACATGGAAAACAAAGGAAATAATAATTATTATTTTATTCTTTAATTAATTAAATTAATGTGAGGATGTTATCATAATATCATAATATAAAAGTAATACAAATATTCTTAGATATATAATATAGGTATTAATATTGTTGAAAATAATGACATTTGTGCAGATATGCCAGAAAACTCCCCTTAGGAACTACTGAGTCCAGAACCTTCTAGACATTCCAGAAGAAGTTCTCTACTGTAGCTCTTAAATCTGTCAGCAGAAGTATACTAATCTTCTAAAAAGAATCCGGTAATTTTTAGTAATTCAATTTGTGTTCATTATCTTGTGTAATTTTTTTTCCCAGTCACATACACCTCCACGTGATCAGCCAGGACTTTGACTCTCCCTGCCTGAAGAACAAGAAGCACTGGAACTCCTTCACCACCGACTACTTCATAGACTCCCAAGGTACGCTCTCATATGATCCGTTCTTTCCTATTTTCCTTTTTGCGGTTTGTTCTTTAGTTCCGCTGCATTCTCTTTATCTTCCAGATGTGATCCTGATGCTGGAGGAGAAGGGGAGGGTCGCGCTGAAAGAAGGGAGCAGCGAGCTGCTGAAACTTCCTCTCCGCTGCCACAAGTGTCTGAGGGAGCTGCTCACTATCCCCGCCCTGAAGGAGCACCTCAAATCCCACTTTAAATAAACGTTCCACACTCAGGTTAATTACTTACTCGAAAGTTTTCTGGCCGCTCAGTTTATTATGCCCTCGTTCAGCTCCTGTGATGTAGTAATTGGGTCATTTAAAAATAGTTCGGTGGAACTTTCTGTGTCAAAGGTCTTCAGTTTGAAAGCGTCCCGAGCGTTATTGGTATTTCTGTTGAGTTGTCGTTCGTTTTATTTGAGAGAAAGCTGAATGTTTGTTTTTTCGAGCTCTCCTTTAATGCCAGGCAAATGCTGCAATTTTTTTGTTTGTTAATGCAACGCGACACCGTTGAATACATTGTTTTGTAAAAGTTGAACGTTAGTTTTGTTATTCTGAGTTCTTGAATGGCAAATATAGTCCCGTTTTTTTTTTTTAAGGAAGCAAGAAACACGAATGTCTGCGTTTTACAAATAAAATAGGGTCTTTGAGTACATTTTTGTCAACTTATATTTACTGCTTTTACAAAGTTGGAGTGTGTTTTCTACACTTTAGTTACCACTAAGAAACGGTTGGAGCAATAGCACATGAATCCTAATCTACAATAAGAGTATTATGGGTTGTTTAGATGGGTTGAGTCACTGTCTTTTATACATCTACATATTTTCATATGGAGGGGAATGCACCATTTGCTATGAACACCAATAGGGAAAAACTTACATAACTCCTGTCTAAGACAGTTGTCCGTTGCCAGAAAGTCATTGCTCTTGGTATATTCAAGGAGAAAACCTTGAAGCTGAAAGTGGCCAAAGTCATTTGAATTGGAAATGCTTCACAAAATGATGGGTGAAGCTTACTGCGGTTTTGTAGGGTGGAAACTAAACATACTGTATGTCTAAAATATTCCCCAAAAAATGAGCCTGCTATAAGACATATGGTTTGAAAAAGTTTTTTTTTTCTCTTTCTCTTTCTCTCTCTCTCTCTCTCTCTTTCTCCAAAACCCTCAATGCACCCGCTATGATCAAAACAAACAACAGAATCCTAGAATTGAGCAATTGAGAATTCCTCCTCCCTCACACACACAATTAACCCGTGCAATTCCTCCAGGGGCCGCAGATCCCGTTTTGGGACCCGTTGGGTTAGAAAGCAGCACAAAACATGCGTCGCTGACACCGCTTTGTTGGTTGGTTTATTGAGATTTGTCGTACAAGTTGTTCAAAACGGACGTTTATCAACCAACGTCGCAGTTTGTTACAGTAATATTTCATCATCTCATTCACAGTTATTTGCGAGGGACTTTGAATTAATCTGCAAGCTGTGAAAGTACGCCCTTTTGAGAAAAACAATGTTTAATCTTTGGTATAAATAGTTTGATAACGTACACTAGGATAGTTACAACCACCCGCGTCCTCGCAGAGAGAAATGATGAATAAATGAACCGATATCGACGCAGTTTTGGTGGAAAGCCTGGAGCTGAACTATGACTATGATCCTGTGGCCATCCAGTGGATGTTCAACGAAGTATTCACATTTTTGTGACGGCAAATAAAATAAAGGTCATAAGAGAAAATAACGTAAACCCCCGCCCGAGAACTTTATAACTAGTATTTATGAGGCAGATGAAAATTAAAATAACCTCGACCCAATAACTAAAAAAAAGCATGGCCAGTACGGGGATCGAACCCGCGACCTTGGCGTTATTAGCACCACGCTCTAACCAACTGAGCTAACCGGCCATTGATGCAAGGTTTCCATACATTGATATTGAAATACCTACAAATTAATAAGATTTCACAGGAAATCTTGCAGGACATTTTCAAACTCTATCTATGTGTATATCGGCATGTGACCAGTGGATAAACCAGTAGATGGAGGCATTCCATTAAACTTTAATGGCGTCATCTCCGTAGGCCCAGCTCCCTGTGGTCCTCATCGGGAACCATCAGATGGTCCACGGAGAAGTGTCCGTCATCCCCGATAGCCTGGAAGAAGTCCTCCTCGCTCCCGCACTCCGAGCTGGCAGCGGCCTCCGTGCAGTTTCTGCCTCCGACCTGCTCCACACCTGCGCTGTCGCTACCATGACTGTCCTCAGCGCTCTCGCCGGTGGTGTCCTCGCTGGTGGTGTCCTCGCTGGTGGTGTCCTCGCCGGTGGTGTCCTCGCCGGTGGTGTCCTCGTCGCTCTCGCTGCTGGAGCTCCGGCTGCTCGGGGCGGCGTCCGTGCTGTCGCTGGAGTCGCTGCTGTCCCCGGACGCGGGGCCGCGGTCCACCCGGGGCGGGGCGCTGTCCTTCGGACTCAGGATGAGGTTGGTGACGCTCCCGACAGGAGCCTCCGGGATCTTCTGGGTGTCGGCGCTGAGCTCCGTGCTGCTGCCGTCCTCTTCGCTCTGCACCCGGACCACGCTGGCGAACACCGTGATCCAACTCTGACAGGACGGATGAATATAGCGATAATAATAGTCACCCCTTCCATATTGTGTATATCTTTTCATTTGTACAGTTGGCGAATTCTGTTCAGTATTTTTGGCTATTTCAGTATATTTGTCAATAGTGTTTTTATTTTACTTTTATTTGATGATGATGATGATGATGATGATGATGATGATGATGATGATGATTATTATTATTATTTATTGTATTTATTTATATGACAATATTGGGGGAAAAACAAGCAAACAAGCATTTATTAAAAGTAAAAAATAGTTTCTGCATTATTACTTTTATAATGCATTATGCTTGTTTCTTCTGGAATTTATAAATACAATTTATTAAATAAAAATACAATGATTCAATCATGATTGTCTCTCGAGTGATTTATTTCGAATCATAAGTCTCGAACTACTCCAAAGCAATTATCATAATATTCTTAAGAATGAATGTAAAAGTAAAAAGTAAGGTTTTTACCTTATTATTATTATTATTATTATTATTATTATTATTATTATTATTATTATTATTATTATTATTATTTATTGTATTGTATTGTATTTATTTATATGACAATATTGGGGGGGAAACAAGCAAACAAGCATTTATTAAAAGTAAAAAATAGTTTCTGCATTATTACTTTTATAATGCATTATGCTTGTTTCTTCTGGAATTTATAAATACAATTTATTAAATAAAAATACAATGATTCAATCATGATTGTCTCTCGAGTGATTTATTTCGAATCATAAGTCTCGAACTACTCCAAAGCAATTATCATAATATTCTTAAGAATGAATGTAAAAGTAAAAAGTAAGGTTTTTACCTTATTATTATTATTATTATTATTATTATTATTATTATTATTATTATTATTATTATTATTTATTGTATTGTATTGTATTTATTTATATGACAATATTGGGGGGGAAACAAGCAAACAAGCATTTATTAAAAGTAAAAAATAGTTTCTGCATTATTACTTTTATAATGCATTATGCTTGTTTCTTCTGGAATTTATAAATACAATTTATTAAATAAAAATACAATGATTCAATCATGATTGTCTCTCGAGTGATTTATTTCGAATCATAAGTCTCGAACTACTCCAAAGCAATTATCATAAAATTCTTAAGAATGAATGTAAAAGTAAAAAGTAAGGTTTTTACCTTATTATTATTATTATTATTATTATTATTATTATTATTATTATTATTTATTGTATTTATTTATATGACAATATTGGGGGGGAAACAAGCAAACAAGCATTTATTAAAAGTAAAAAATAGTTTCTGCATTATTACTTTTATAATGCATTATGCTTGTTTCTTCTGGAATTTATAAATACAATTTATTAAATAAAAATACAATGATTCAATCATGATTGTCTCTCGAGTGATTTATTTCGAATCATAAGTCTCGAACTACTCCAAAGCAATTATCATAAAATTCTTAAGAATGAATGTAAAAGTAAAAAGTAAGGTTTTTACCTTTCTCACATTCTCTTCACTGCCCAGGCTGTTGTCTTTGGTTTCAGCGATGGAAGCTGTCTATGGAAAGAGTGGAGGGGGGGGCGAAAATAAGTCAAAATTACAATAATGGCGATATGAACAACCCACGCGCTCTGGCCAAATGTGTCTGCAAAAAAAAAAAGATGGATCGATTTCATTGGACTTACCGTGTCCTCGAGTGACTGACTCTCGGATTCCTCGGAAGTCTGGAAGAAGGGAAATCGGATTCAATACCAAACGATGAGGCAATGTATCTTTTGCTTTGGTTTCAACTGTGAACGTGCGACAGTGGCTTCACCTTGTCCTCCGAAGTGCTCTCCAACGACTCGGATTCGGAATCGGATTCAGAACTCTGGAGAAAACAAAAAAAAATGGACATTTTGAGATCTTTTGGGTCAATGGGAGAATCATGGAATCCGTCCATTCTACGAAGAGACTGAGAAGAAAAACAAAACCAAAAAACGAAACGTACTTGACTTGAGGCACTTTCTTCTGAGCTCTACGAGAAGAGACAAGCACGGGGGGTTTAGAGAGCAGCGGGGGCGGCCAAGCCACAACAAATTACGAATAAACGAAGACAATGATTTGACATTTCGCGTGCTGTACCTGGAGCTCCGAGGTGTCAATTTCGGATGATTGCGAAACAGACACGCTGAGAGTCTGGAAATTAAAAAAACAATAATAATCGAAGGAATCAAAAACAACGGCAACAACAAACAAAGAAAAACCCGCAATACGTTTAATCACAGTCTCAGTGCGACCCGGGTTCCAACCGCGACGCCACTGTGTCAGTCGGGGGGTGATCTATGCCGCGACTCCTCAACCACATTATGGCGATTTGTAAATGAGACTCACCACGTTCGCTGCTCCCTGCCCAAACGGCTCCACCGTGATGTTGTGCAAGATCTGACAGGGAACAGGAACAGAATTAGGATAAAGTGAATGCAAATGTGTATGCATTAGTATTGGGTTGTGGTTCCTTTACGAATTGACATTTTGGCGTTGAGTCCGTGCAGGGAACTGTCAATGGAGGGTGAGAAGAAAGCATTTTGGCTTGTCCAACTTGTCTAACCATCTTCGAATATATCTTTCTATCGTAAACCATCATAAGGTTTATGATGGAAATGTGTACTCATAGATGGTAATTCAGAGTTATCAGATAATATAACACAAAAAAAACATCATGAGATCATCATTATTAGATACATTTTATAGGATCAAGACCATTCTTAGGAGCTTATAAGATGAGATAAGATAGTATAATATGAGACTTTATTTTATCTCAAATGCTATTTATATATATATAAACACATTTGTTTTGCAAACAAAATAGCCGTACTATGTCCTATGTAAATGTAAAATAACATAAAATGATACGTTTATGATAAAACTACGTGGTTTGAAATAATGCAAACATTCTTGTATGCAGGTTAATCAGCTCAAAATTCAAATTCAAACCCCATCTGTTTTTGATGATAAATACAGGTTCATAATAACAATAAACACTTCACTCACTGGGTTTGCAAAAACTGCTCCAATCAGGCAAAGTGTGATGATGGTGACCTGCATTCTGCAACT
>NC_137191.1:20420896-20465896 GCF_960531495.2 Zeus faber
ATAATTATTATCAGTGTTGCATTTTCTGATAAACCTCTTTCACAAGTAGGCGATACATCAGGCCAAGTCAAGTGTTTTTTTTATCATTCTTCTCTTCTCTAGTTGAAATTTCTCAAAAATGTCAACGTTTTCCAGAACAGTTTGACACCCTTGTGTTGTATGTTCTCTATTTTTATATTGTTTAGTTTATCCCTGCCCTTTGTTTTCGGTTTTAATTGTGTTTTAGAGTCTGCCTCCATTCTATTTGTAGTGTGTTTCTTTTATTCCAGCCCGTCGTAAAGCACTTTGGCCCAAAAAACGTTTTTCTAATTTTAAACACACTATATATACAATTAATTTGATTTGATTTAATCAAAATACCTCGGATGTGTCAGGAATTGTTCCCAGCCTGCCAGTTTCTCAAGCGTCCAGCAGAAGCCACGATGAACATTTTGTCTGTCACCTGTGTTTAAGTGATTTAAGTGAAGCGAAAACCTGTGTTTCTTTTGTACACCTACCTGACTGAGGCCCCTTCCTCAATCCTGAGTTTTGCTCGTCTCAATCATTACCCCCTTCCACTGATGTCCAGTCCAAGCTTCTCCAGAGGGCAACAGTATTAACCAAATTAGACCTCCTAGCAATGCTTACAATCTCGTCCATATCTGGGAGTAGGATGAATGGAAGACTGCCTTCAACATACCGACTGGTCACTACGAATACCTGGTCATGCCTTTTGGGTTGGCCGATGCCCCTGCCGTCCTTCAAGCCTTTATCAAAGACGTACTCAGGGACATGCTCAACTGGTCAGTTTTTATTAAGCTTGATGACATTCTAATTTTTCCAAGAACCACCAGGAACATGTCCAGCATGTTGGGCCACCAACACCTCCTCGACAACTTCTTCTTCATCAAACTCAAGAAAAGTGGGTTCCATGTAGTGTCCTTTCTGGGGTTCATAATCTCAAAAGGGAACATCCAAATGGATACCGGGAAGACCGATGCCGTCAGAAATTGGCCAACTCCTACCCCTGTCATGCAGGCACAATGTTTCCTGGGTTTTGCCAACTTTTACAGACCTTTCATCTGCAACTTCAGTTCCATTATCACCACTCTCACCATTCTCACCAAGGGAACGCCCTTTCACTTGCTTTGGTCCCCTCAGGCTGAGGAGGCATTCAATGTCCTCAAGCGGCGCTCAACTTTCGCTCCGGTTAATACCTTCCCTCAATTTTGGAGGTTGAAGCCTCTGATGTCGGGGTTGGGCCGACATGCCAATGCTCGGGAGACAATAAACTTCACCCCTGTGCTTTATTTTCCCGCACACTCACACCTCTAGAGCAAAACTATTATATCGGCAACTGTATGTATATTTATGTGAGAAATAGTCTCTTGAACTTGAACTTGAACTTAAACTTGAACTGGGAGCTGTTGGTGGTCAAGCTGGCTCTAGAAGAGTGGAGACACTGATTGGAGGGCGCCAAACACCAATTCACCCATTCACCCATGCATTGTTTGGGGCAACCATAAGAACCTGGCCTATATACAGGAGTCCAAAAGACTCAACTCCAACGAACTCCTAGTGCGATCCGCCGGAGATAGAGAACTCTACCGAGTCCATCTTTTCGAGATCCAGGATCGTGACACCATTCTGGTGGGGGATCGAGACCGTGGTCGCCAGGGCAAGAGAGAGAGAGGGAGACCCAGGTGGCGGCCCACCAGTTCGTCCATGTGTTCCGGGTGTTTGGACTGCCCCTGGACATGGACATCGTCTCCCACTGGGGGTCACAGTTCACTGCCCGGTTCTGCACGTCGTTTTGCAGTCTGATTGGGTCAGCCTCTCCTCAGGATACAATTAATGGTCTGACGGAGAGGGTTAACCAGGAACTGGAGACAGCCCTGAGGTACCTGGTGTCCTCCAATCCCACCTCCTGGATCTCACTCATCTGTGCTGAGTATGCACATAAAACCTTAATATCCTCATCCACGAGAATGTCTCCCTCCCAGTGAATACTTGGCTACCAGCCACCTGCTTTTCCTGGAGCAGGAGCCTAAGGTGGGGGTCCCATTGGCTGTGAGGTTCGTCGACCGCTGCTGCAGGACCTGGAGGAGGGCACAGGCAGCCCTGCAGAAGGCCTCCAGGTGGCTTAAGG
Organism: Zeus faber; assembly: GCF_960531495.2. Lineage (NCBI taxonomy): Eukaryota > Metazoa > Chordata > Actinopteri > Zeiformes > Zeidae > Zeus > Zeus faber. The sequence continues at coordinate 20,423,025 of NC_137191.1, forward strand.
TGTGCTGCAAACTGGCAGTTGCCTGCCTACTGGGGCCCCTGGGGGCTGCTTGCTGTTGTGGGTGTGGGTTGGGGTGTTGGGGGCGGCTGTCGGCCTTTGCTCCTACTGCACGGCTTCTCTGCAGTGGGTGCCAGGTTGCAACATCCAGGTGCCCCGTGCTACGCACACTCTGCTACGTGGACGGGCGCTCGGCCCTCGCGGCTGGGTGGGGTGCCTGGTCGGCTGTGGCGGGGAGGGCTTTGCCCTTGAGCGGGCCGTGGCTGGGCATGGGAGTCCTACCGCCTTGCCTGCGGGGCGGGCGGTTCATTCGGAGTGACTGTCTGTTGGCACGGGGTCTGGCTCCGGGCCTGTGGTCCGTGCCTGGTGCCCGTAGCCCGGGTTCTGTGCCTGCGGCTGCGTCTTATGCCTGCACTTGGGGGTGGGCTTTCCACTGCTTGGAGGCACCACAACATAATACCGACCTTATACAGTGGTACCTCGACTTACGACTGCATCTACTTACGACTAATCGAAGATACGAGTTGCGATAGTCGCGAAAAATTTGTATCAACTTGCGACCGACTGCTCCAAGATAAGACCGTGGAAATTTGCAATCAGCATGTCGGCAGCCAGTCAGCAGTCAGTCAGCGGGCGACCTACATCGTGTGTGCACGTAGTTCATGGCTTATCGATATTTTTTTCATATTTACTGTGTTTGCTGTGTATTTTATTTATTTTCACCCTTCATGATTTCATAATTTATATGGGAAAAATTGCTTCGACCTACGACTGTTTTAACATACGACCATTCTTATAGAACGAAATATAGTCGTAAGTCGAGGTACCACTGTACAGCAGAAACAATTGGGAAAAGTCCTATACACACACACACACACACACACACACACACACATGCACAGACACACACGCACAGACACACACACACACACACACACACACACACATGCACAGACACACACGCACAGACACACACACACACACACACACACACACACACACACACACACACACACACACACACACACACACACACACACACACCACCAACACCTGCTTTGAACGCACCCCAGCACCCTCCTGCGGTTCTGTGTAACAAAAAACTGTGCTCTTGTCATCCTATCGGTCATTCACAGAACACAGTTATTGCAGCAGTTCTTAATGATTAAAGAATGAATAAAGGCATTGAAGGTTGAGAACTTGAACTCCACTTGCAGACTAACTCTGTCCTGGATGCAATAGCATACAAATACTCGGTGTTGTATGCCTTGCATGCTGACAGCACAGGTTAAAATATAAATAAATAAATAGATAAATCCATAAATAAATAAATAAAGTCCAGTTTGTTCTACCCTAAAATAAATAATTAAATAAATAAATAAATAAATAAGCTAACTAATTGACTCCTAAAATGCAATTCAATTAAAAAATACTCAATTCATTTAGTAAAGAGAACAAAATATGCATAAGAAGGGTAATATACAAAGTAGGATTACAAAATAGACATAAAACAAATAGACTATTATGGTATATACAGATATCCACTACTCTACCTCATCTTTCTCACCAGAGTGTCTGTATATGTGGTCCATGTTAAGTCCTCCGTGATGTGGACTGCCAGGTACTTGAGGCTGCTCACCCTGTTGTCAGAATTCCCATTAATCATCAACGGCGCGTGTTTCCCCGGTTGAAAACCTCTCCTAAAGTCCACAATCAGCTCCTTAGTTTTGCAGACGTTCAGGAGAAGGCCGTTGTCCTGACACCAGAGTGACAGGTCAGCCACCTCCTCACGGTACGACTTCTCGTCGTCGTCAGTGATCAGGCCCACTAGGACGTTGTCGTCAGCAAACTTGATGATGGTGTTGGAGCTGGACCTGGCCACACAGTCATGTGTGTACAGGGAGTACAGTAGGGGGCTGAGGACGCAGCCCTGGGGGATCCTGTGTTCGGGGTGAGGGTGCTGGACGTGTGCCTCCCCACCCTAAACATCTTGGCCTGAGCAGGGAGGAAGTCCAGGATCCAGGCACACAGCGGCGTGCTCAGTCCTAGCTCCTGCAGCTTGACAGCCAGTGCAGTGGGGACTTTGGTGTTCAAGTTCATGTTCGAAAGCTAAACTGTAGTCACAGCAATCTCACATAGGCCCCCTTCCAGCCATCCAGGTGCGCGAGCCTGGTGTGCAGCACCTGGGAGACCACATCGTCCGTGGATCTGTTTGGCCGGTATGCGAACTGCAGGGTCAATGGTGCTGGTGAGGGAGGCGCAGATGTGGGTCCACCTGGGTCCACAGCTTTCCTGGTGTTCTCACGAATCAGAGCCCCCCTGACGTCGTGCTCAGACAGAGAGTGGGCGCTTGTACCCAGCGGTGTAACTCATATTAACCGGCGAGCTAGCGGTGTTGTTGCCAGCCTCAAACAGCGCACTAAATCAGTTCAGTTTGTTGGCTAGGGAGGCGTCGACACTCGTGGCTGGGGGAGGGGGCTTCTCTTGTGGTAAGTAAAAGTCCGCAGCCCCTGCCACAAGCGTCTGGTGTTTGCTCCACCTGTAGCTCCACTGTGTCTCTGTATGTCCATTTAGCGTCCTTCACCGCTCGCCGCAGTTTGTAGGACGCCACTTTGTAATTGTCCATGTTGTCAGATGCAAGACCGTCGTTGTAAGTGGCCTTGTGAGCATTCAGAGCAATTTCCCGAAAGCAGGGAGCGAGACGGTCTTGTATCCGTTCTTGTACGGTGTGTAGCAGTGGTTCAAAGTTTTTTCCTCTCCTGGTGGCACACGTGATGTGTTGATGTAAATTTGGCAGAACTTTTTTGAGGTTCGCCCTGTTTAAGTCCCCAGCCACCACCACAGCCGCGTCGGGCTGTTTGTGTTGAAGTCCGCACAACACATCATATAGGTCCGATAGACATGGACTCTATTGTTGTTATTGTTTTTGTTGATGGTGTTGGCTCGTAAAATCTCCACCTGCCACTCTGGATCGGCGGATAAAGTGTTCTTTCATGGCTTATTTTATATCCATGAGTGCATAATAATAAAATAAATCGCGTAATCGACACAGAGTGTTTGCGCAGGGGGCAGCACCGAGCAGCTGCTTGACTGGTAGGGACGGGCCAGCGGAACGAACCTGGGTCTCACAATCCATGGTCCATCATGGACGGGAGCCTCATCAGGGACTTCCATCGTCGCCACCCTCGGCATCCTGGGGAAACGCCAGGAGCCGTTCCTCGAGAGGGGTGGGGGATGGTCCTGTCAGGAATGGTTCCCAGCCTGCCAGTTTCTCAAGCGTCCGGCAGAGGCCACATTTTGTCCATTAATTATGATTTAATTTAATTTAGTCACCTGTGTTTGATTGTCCGGTTCCTTGTACCCCTACCTGACGGAGGCCCCTTGTTCAGTCCTGAGTTTTGCTCGTGGACCATGTAATGTTATTTCTGACATCCTATGAGCAAAAGAACAGTATTTAAGTTTGGTTTGGAAACCTGCCTCCCGTCTTCTCTGTGTTGGGGTGTACCATTCATCTACGGTTGTAACAGATGGAAAAAGAAAAATGCACAAAATACAGCCTGTTGCAAAAGTATAAACCTTGAGAAGGCCTCCGTCTCCAGGCATGACTGTGTTCAGTAGTTGTTATATGGCAAAAAACTACTGTCAATAAAATAAAAACGACCTTATTTTACAAGGAAGTTGTGGTAAAGAGCAACTGAGATACAAGACATAACCGCAACACAGCCTGAAATTGATCTTTTCAATTCATCTCATATAAAGTAAGAAAATGTAAACAGGTTTCACCCAAATTATAAAGAACGGTTGACACTTGTTTTACAGTATTAATGCAATTGCTGTGTCAATGACACAGACTTGTTCTACAGCGACATCTAGAGGCGTCATGGTGTGTACACCATGCTTCACACTGTTGAGACACTACACTCACAGTAATCTACTAGAAGAGAATGGTACTCAGACTTTTGACTGAAGTTGAGGTACAAATGCCTCTTCTAGTAAAAAGGAAAGTATCAAATTTTCATACACTTAATTCAAAGTGTATATGTGCTCTTAATTGTATTTAAAATATTAAAAGTAAAAGTACTTCCACGCCCTGATACAACAGAGACCATAATATGGGATTATGTAATACGATTAGTTCAGTGGATTGGTTCCTCTTGCTTTGGTTTGCGTTGATGCATATACAGTAACATACACTATACAGATATATATATATATATATATATATATACTATAAAATCGGATTTTTGCTTTTACAGTTTTTCTCGATTGCTTAAACACAAAAACGGATTCCTGTAGCACAAAAATCCATACACTTATGTCATTCCCAAAACACACACAGATACATTTGCCCTAACTGTAAATACGATTCACCTGTTTACGCACATGTTTCAATATTCAAAACTCATTCTGAAAAACCTCACACAAAAGAGGCAAAATAAATCATTCATTGCGGTATATGTTCATTCAGTAAACGCATGCACTCAATATCATTACAGGTTTTTTCTCAATTGCTTAGACACAATTCCTGGAGCAACTCACCATTTTCTCAAATCTTCACACACCATTTCAAGAACTCACACCCAACGGTACAAACATATCATTTCTGGTTCCCAATTCAAACTTCGCCCTCAGGCAACACACACAAGCCCTCAAAAACACAGACGACATGACTGTTTGTCACATTCTGGAGGGCACCAGGCCCACCGCTTGAGTTTTTCTTAAGCAAGAGAGAAAAACTGGAAGTCAAGTCATCACAACTTAACTCAAAGACCACACCTTTCTCCAGGTGCCTCACACCGATCAGAATTGCAGGCTCAATACAAGTTTTCCTCAATTGTTGACGCACATTTTCTGAAAACAATCCTCATATTCTCAGAACTCTACACACAAATCCCAAAACACACACACAAGAGGCAAAACTCGACAAATCTCCCACAAAATTAAACTCTGCGTTCAAAACAATGTTACCGTATGTCTTCTCAAAATGTTGTTTTTTTTGTGTTTGAAATGACACAACACACCATCATATGAACAGACCTTTCTAAGAACCAACTGAACACTCATGTGCTCAATGTAAAACACTACTCTGAATGGAAAACACTCGTACGACTGCCTTATCAGGAAACGTATGCCCTTTGCATGCTCAGTTTACTATTATGTTTACTTAGTATGTACTGTAGTCTGTTCTGTTGTAAAATATCTTTCTACAATGTTTTTACACGCAAATATAAAACACACAAATATACTGCTCTTGTTTCTGATGTTGTTGCTGCTGTTGCTGCTGTTTAAGTTGTTTTTGCTGTTGTTTTTGTTGCTGCTGCTGTTGATGTTGCTGCGGCTGTTGTTGTTTCTGTTGAAGTTGTTTTTGCTATTGTTTCTGTTGTTGTTGCTGATGTTGCTGTTGCTGCTGCTGAAGTGGTTTTTGCTGTTGTTTTTGTTGTTGTTGCTGCTGGTGTTGATGTTGCTGCTGTTGTTGTTGTTTCTGTGGCTGCTGCTGCTGTTGTTGCTACTGCGGTTGTAGTTTCTTTTGTTGCTGTTTATGTTGTTGTTGCTGCTGCTTTTGTTGTGGCTGTTGTTTCAGGGGCATTCTTTTGAAATGACCAGCTGACAACTATGTCTTTTGTTTGGTTGTATTTCTTTGTAAAGAGCATTGTGTTGCCCTGGTGTGAAATGCGCTTTATAAACAAAGTGTGACTTGACTGGACTTGACCTTTATATATTTTTTATAAATATGTTTTTATATTTTCCCCCAAAATACTGTATAAATCCCAACAAACACAAAGTTGGGTGTGTAAAGTGTTACAGAACATACATACAGAACAAATAATACAAACATGTAACTGTATACAAAATAACTTGAAACATGTACTGTATAGCTATACTGCACATGATGCATCTTCCATAGCTTGCAGAAGGGGTATACACGTATACATGGGGATTGCAGTGATAAATATTCCACCTCAGGCAGAAAAACGCTCCTCAATCGGATTGAGAAATGGGGAATATGGTGGGAGATGAACTACTGAAAAGCATGGGTGGTCAATGAACCACTTACGGATCAGAGCCGCCCGGTGGAAACTTACGTTGTCCCAGGTGACAACGTACCTGGGCTGCTCTGGATCGCCTATCTGGTCTGGCGGAATGAGCACGTTGTGTCGTGCGTCCAGGGATGTGATGGGACGGGCAGTGTTGTCGGGGCCAAGGGTGGCATGGCGATGGATGACGACGTGGTGGTTACGTAACGGCTGTGCACACAGTGATATTCCCTAATCACTAGCGAGGGACTTCGACGAAGACACGCTGGCCGATGACATTCCTTTCCCTTGCTCGTCTTGTCGCAGGATTGAAACCAAGCTTATCGGTGAAGACGAATGTATGCTCCACTTGCAGTTGCATCGCGCTCAAGAACTCTCTGAAACATGCAATGTGACAATATTAAAAATAGACCTAGAGTGGTCAAAATTGTGAAGTACAAAACATTGGGGTACAATAATATTACAGTAATATGTCTACACAGTGCTGATCGTATGTATCAATTGTGGGAAATGCATAGGACTTACTTGCAGGACTGACTGTGTTCCTTTCTAATGATACCCTGTAGACATGTTTCATCCTTATCTGGTTTCGGCACATGACACGGTCCAACACTGGACCACAAAATTCCACAAATTTGGGATAATGTCATTGTTATATGATTTTACTTTGTATTTGCTTCAGTGTTATGGTGTTTTCTGGAACCACGTTGACGATTTCAGAAACACATTCCCTGCCACCCAGTGGTGGAAATATTTAAATTCTGCAAAGGATACAAATAAAGTAAAATACTGTAAATAATATCACTACTATAAATACTGTGTTGGAATACAAAGTTGGAATACAGTTCCCAATCTCATACATGAAAGATACTTTCTGTTTACAGTACTACTACCACTTGCAATACTGTCCTACAGTAATCATAGAGTACTGTATTGATATGCGGTATTGCGATACTGTAATGAGAGTAGATTTCTTACCTATTCTCATTCAGAAAGTCCTGACGATAGACGCTACTGTGAACCTGCTCAGGTTTGGTTGACATGAAACATGTGTTTGCTCACGTGCAGAGTCAGTGTGGATTGAAGGAAATTAAGGTTTAGCATTTTGAATGGCAGTGAGAGATTTTATTCATGAAGATTGTGCCAAATGTAGAGAATTGTGTAGTGTGTGGTTTAGAAATGCAATCTGAGTGTAAAGAAGGAAATGTGCTTGCATTTTAGCAGAATCCCTCAAGTATATATATATATATATTTATATATATATATTTATATATATTTTCTTTGAAATGTGAAAGTCAAAAAGTCTCCAAAACAGAATATTAAAATGAAGATAAGCATTGTGTCCTATTTGGATCTATGCGCCCATCATTGTGCACATTATATCATTATATTATGTTACCAAATATCACGTTTATATTTATTTCTCACTCATAAATCCTTTCTACAAAAACAATGCAGATACTGTAATATCTCCCTTCACCCCCTCTCTCTCCAAATTGAGACCCTAAATAGAGACCCTCCCCTGTGTGTGTGTGTGTGTGTGTGTGTGTGTGTGTGTGTGTTTGCGTGTGCGTGTGCATGTGTGTATAATGTGTGTGTGTGTGTGTGTGTGTGTGTGTGTGAGGGACAGATAGTTTGTGCAGCGTGCTTGATGATGTGAACAGTGTGAGCGCTGTCTTGAATACTAAAGGACGACTCCACAGGTTTGACACAGGAATATTTGATTCAGGAATCTGAAATCTGGAAAGCCGCTCACTCAACTGCCTACCTCAGGTAATGTAATTTGAAAATGACATAAAAAATGACAATGAAAATTTTAACAGAGATTTTGAAAATTGCTGTGAAAGAAGTGTGTATTGACAGAAAGGCTTCGCTCCACAAATACATGCATATAATTGTAATCTAACTTTTGCTTACGTATATGTTTAAAGGCTTCTTGTTGCTTAATTGTTAGAATAGGTATTATTGACTTCTCCCTTATTTGTGGCTTCACATTGCAATTGATGATGCATTTTTGTTGTTTCACATAGAAATAAGCAGATCTGTTTTGTCTCAGATCTGATCTGAGACAAAACACAAACATTTGTATTTATTTTCTATAGAAAAACTTACCAATGTATTGATGAATAGTGCCACTGAATATCCAATTTGTAACCAAATATGAAATTCAGTTTCTTAACATTTTCAATTATAGGTATCATTTTCTTAAGTATTTTAAGTGGGAAATGCTGCAAATATAATGGGAACATTTAAAAAAATGATTGCTGCACAGATGAGTTTGAGAGCTCAATCACAGTTTTGCATCCTCTCGCATGCAGGGAGTTGGGAACCACTGGTCCTGGCCAATGGATCTATTGTTCCGTGGACGGGCCCAGTAATGTCTGCTTTGTTTCCGTCCACAGAGACAAAAAGTTTGTGGACTTAGTCAAACTTTTTCCAGTCTGGTAGCTTCTGGTGTTTACTCTAGTGCCCAGCGGCTTTGAATGTGACTTTTGAGCGAGGGGCACATCTCAGAGGCCTGTTACCGTAGCAACAGAGCAGGGTAATCCCAGGGCTCTGCTTGTCATGATTGTGTATGCAGAATACAGACACCCCCCCCCCCCCCCCCCCCCCATACACACACACACACACACACACACACACACACACACACACACACACACACACACACACACACACACACACACACACACACACACACTTTGAAAGGTCTACCAAGTTCATATCTAGTACTGGTCCACTAGAATAACAAGGTGTTATTTCATGTCTGTGGAGATTTTGGGTCGTTTATGGATGTTTCTGTCACTGATCTTATATCTGTGATGAATTACAGATATGAGGGGCCACTTAGTAATCATTTGTTTGTTGGCATCAACATTTTGCTTGTCTGTGAGTAACTTTTTATTTTATTTTTTTCTATTTTACCTATTCTATTTTACTCATGAAAACCCAAATTTTAAACATAAACTTTGGCTTTTTGTCTTATTTTAGAATTCTAATATTGATTTTTTGCAGGCAAAAAGTAAACCACATTCAAAACATCATGGAATGTTAAAGTCTTCCCACACTGCCAAAGAGAAGGTAATGTGTAAATTATATATTATTGTATAGAATTGTAAATAAAATTATATAACTGGTATAAATATGTTTTTATAGAATCTGAATTTAGAAAATAAATAAATATTTATTTTATCTGAATATGTTTATTTTTATCTGAATTATGATTATATATATATATATATATATATATATATATATATGTATATATATATATATATATTTCATCTGAATTATCATTTTGAGAAATTTTACTTTTCTCTTGCCATTAAAGGATGGCATCATGGAGGAGGCCAATGAGGGACGCATTCTACCCACTTTGGTCACATTTGAGGCCAGCAGTGCAGTGCAGGAGGACGAGGAAACAAGCTCTGTGGACAATGCTAATGCTAACGCCAACAAGGAGGACGCAGCCTTGGGGGCCACTGATCGAGGTGATAAAACCACTGCAGTTCTACTGAGCGAGGAAGAACTGGCCGAGCTCCTCAAGAAAGAATCGGATGAAGACGAGGCAGAAGAGATGGACGTGGAAGAGGAGGAGAAGGACGAAGAGGATGTGGAGAAAGTGAAGGTGGACAAATTGGAGGAGTCTGTGGAAGTCATTGAGGAAGGAGGGAAGGAGGTTGAGGGTGATGGGATGGATGCGGAGATGATGGCAGACAAACAGGAGGGGGATGAAAACAAGGAAGAAGAGTCTAAGACGCTCAAGGAAGAAGACAGCAAGGCTGAAGAAGATCAAGTGGAGGAGTCCATCACACAAGAGGGGCAAGAGGAAACAGAGGGCAGCACGGAGTCAGAGATCCCAAGAGACCTGGACTATGCCTCCGACAGTGACCTTTCACAACCTCTCAGCGCTGATTCGTCTGAGGCAAATTCCCAAAGTGAGGAGACACTTATGAAGAACGAGGAAAATGAAGATACCAGTGTGAAAGCACCGGCCGCCATAAGCGATGAAGACAGACAAGATGTAGAAATCGTGGAGGCATTGGAACGAGAAGCGACGGCCGATCAGGACGAGCTCCTGGAGATAATAAACAACGAGGAGAGCAGTTTTCAGACAGGTTCCCAGGGCAAAAGGGGCCAGGAGCCTGATGTGGGTGCAGGGCTCCTAATGAGCGGCGTCGATCTAGAGGAGGCAAAATTGGAGGGAAAGGAGCTTGAGGCAGAAGAAGAAGAAGGAGAAGAAGAAAAAGAAGAAGAAGAAGAAAAGGGTAAAAATGGCGGTGAAAGCCAGGTCAAGGAAAAGACAAGGAAGAGGAAGAACCAGAGGGCCAGAAAGCATGCTATGCAGAGGGACGAAGCTGGACCTGAGCGGAGCAGGCCTGATCTCCAGGAACCCGAGAGCCACACCGTCGACAACACTGTCCACAAGGCCAAGAGGAAGCGCACAGGAAAATGGGTACTTATTTCTAATAATTAGGAAATATCAAATTTCTTGGTGGGGGTTGATGCGTTTAAGGGTAGTCTATATCACGCTGATACAGCCCTCAATGACCCATTTGAACTTCATACTTTTCATCAAGGCATTTGTGCATCGGCCATCTTCTTGTATGACAGGACTGTACGGACCTCTTTGTCCACAATGCAGGCTCCTCTAGTGGGAATGAATCCAGTCCAGATAAGGGCCACAGTGGACCTCTACCCTAGTGCGAGGCCCTCTCTTGGCGGAGGTGTTCATCTTCCAGAAGACCTTCCTGGTAAGCCTCTGGGCACGTCGGCAAACGCAGTGTTGCCCTCAGCATCACATCATTAGAAACACTGCAATCTAAACCCCCAACTGCCTCGGCTTCGCAGGGGAATCTGCTGACTTGGGTAATTTTGCCAAAAACTCCCACATGAATAGTCTCGGGGAAACTTCACGGCCGCTACCAAAACACAGCCACGCCGGCTTAAGGAGTCAATGGGGGAGATGAGTCGAATTGAATTACTGTACAAACTCCACCCGGTTATGGAATGTCAGGCTTAATGTGCTGTCATGGAGTCATTGTTACAGTTCTTACCATTTCATTTGTCAAATGACGGAACATCTTCACTGTCTTTTCATGTAGATCCTTGCGACAATTTCCGCTGTAAACGTGGAAAAACATGTAAGCTTGATGGCAACGATAAGCCTGCCTGTGTGTGCCAAGAACCATCCGATTGCCCTTCAAGTGTCAATGAATTTGATCATGTAAGTATCGATATATCGAATAATTACTGGATAAATAGCCATTTTTAAAAAACGTACAGAGTAATGCAATCACTGTTCATGTTTGGCAATCACTGGGTTCATGTTCCATTTCTATAGGTTTGTGGGACCGACAATAACACATATGACACGTCGTGTGAGCTCTTTGCGGCCAAATGCAGCATGGAAGGAACCAAGAGAGGACACAAACTCCACCTTGACTACACAGGGCCTTGCAAATGTAGGACCTAACTACTTTATAGTGCATGGTTTAAACTGTCATTGTTTCGGCAAATATTACACAACCGGCTCACTCTCATACACTTTCTCATTCGATCCCAGTCATAGCTCTGTGCGTGGACGCTGAGCTGGTCCAGTTCCCCCTAAGGATGAGGGACTGGCTGAAGAACGTGCTGCTTCAGCTCTACGAGCACGACACCATGTCCCCTGGTTTCCTCACTGCCAAACAGCGCGTCAAGGTAAGAAGCAGCGCTCAGCGATGTGACCAAAGAAGTCGGAGTCACTCTGAAGAAACAGAGCCTATGTCGTGACAATATCATGTTGGTATTTCGTCGACACAGGTGAAAAAAATCTACGAGAGCGAGAGGCGTCTCCATGCTGGCGACCACCCCATTGAGCTTCTGGCCCAGGACTTTGAGAAGAACTACAACATGTACATCTACCCCGTGCACTGGCAGTTTGCCCAGATGGACCAGCACCCTTCTGACAGGTACGGCTTCACAATGTCAATTCAGTTTCCGCTTTGACGATAAGGCACTTCTTCATCAGCCTTGAATTTTCGCTCCCCGCAGGTTCCTGTCCCACTCGGAGCTGGCCCCACTCAGGGTCCCGCTGGTGCCCATGGAGCACTGCACCTCCCGTTTCTTCCAGGAGTGCGACGCCGACAGGGACAAGCAGGTGTCCTTCAAGGAGTGGGCGTACTGCTTCGGTATCAAGGACGGTGAGTGTCATGGACATGAACGGTATACAATAATCACGTCTCAGGGACTAGGCCCGCCTCGAATTAAAGAATTAAATCAAAGCTCGAGAGGATATCGTTCCCTTAACTTTAGATTTCCCTACAAAACTGTCACATCTTATAGCAGCATTCTTATATATAGAGCCTTGATAGAGTGATATCGTAATGCACAACATTACCAGCCACAAGTATGACTCAGCCACGTAGCCTACACCTCTATCTTCAACTGTCTCACCCGTAATAAAGTATTTACTGTAATTAAACTCATTACATTCAGTGAGGTACCGCCATGTCTGCTCTGTACTGTATATACATTATAATCATATACAAGTGCCTGAATTGATATTCATAACATGCCTGCCTTTCTAATCACAATATGATAGACTGTACTGTGTGTAATGTTGGTATGCTCAAAACCTAAAACCTAAAAAGAATGTGAAGAAGACCTTGTTTACAGCATTCCTAGACAAAGTTTATTATATATTTATATTCCCACGATTTTATATGTCACTGGTGATGATACACTTCAGATTGGAGACTCTAATCAGGGTTTCTCACGAAATGATCCTGTGTTATGTCACATTCTACAGTGGTTGTGTCAGTCGACGTTGATAATGCAACATACGCGTGTAAGTTATAGGTAAACAATATTAAATGTCTCTCCTTGGTTTTCTCCGCAGAGGACATAGATGTCAACCTGCTGTTCTGAGAACCACGTCGGCTCTACTTCAGCGGCATCGCACGAGGTGAAACAAAGAGGAGAAAGTAGCGTTTAAACAATTTTAAACTCTGTTACGAGGCACTGTGAAAAGACGAGAGAGCACCTACACACTTCAAGTTATGATTTAACAGTGGAAAGGAGATTGTGAATAAGACCCAGGCGGTGTCATACCCAGCTGAGTTCTTCTACTTAGACGCTAAAGTAATTGTACTATTAATGATTTTTAATATGTTTTAATACATTCCTATTGTGAGAACATTTACAAGAGTATATTATAGATGGCAAGAAAGAAAGTTTTGGAAGAAATGAAATAATGAAATAAATGAAATAAAAGATAGGCTTCAGTAGGATATATTGTTACGTTCATTATGCGCTATACTTGTTATCTTTTATCCTAGTATACAGTATTAAAAACCGATATGTAAGTGGATGAGGCTGCAAATGTTTGTCAATGTTTCAATGTTTTGATGTCAGTGTTCTTATGTCACACTTTCCGTTTTAATTAAAGCTTTTTGGACCTTAATTTTACCTTGCTCACGTACAGTATTTTATATGTTATACAGTTCCATTGTATCCATTGTCCAATTGTTCTTCAGTTTCCTTGTTTTCTGAAGCCACATTGCATCAAAAGGTGACATCTGCATTTAAATCTGTGGTTCTGAGAACACAAGCCACTGATACCCGGTTTATGTTCGCCAGGTAATCCTGATAATGGCCCTCCGTGGGGTGTAGGAAAGCAGAAAATAACCTGCCATCTTAGTCACGGTCGTTGTGGTCGTGCCGAGTTAAGTCCGTCAACTTGTGTTGTGCTGAGTTCAAGCTCTGATTGGATCGTCTTGGGGACGTCTTCTCAGAAATCCTCTATAAAGGTATCGTGAGTAGCCCAGTGCGCTTCAGCCTTCAACTATCAGCCGGTCCCAGAGATAAAACATGTTCTGCATGCTGTGGATTATCTTCCAGACCTTGGCCTTGATGGCTGAGGGCGGTGTGTCTTCAGGAAGTGGTGAGGCCGTTGCTAATGGGGGAGGGAACAACAACGGTGGAGCCATTGCTAATAATGGCAACCCTCAAAACGGGGGGGTCCCGCTAAATAACCAGCCATTTGTGGCTCAAGTGGTGCCAGTCGGTGGGTCATTCTTCATCCAACCCATTGGGAACCCTATCGCCCAGGCCGCTGCACAGCAGCTAATGCCGATTGGAGCCCTCCAGCAAGGTGGGCCGTACATCCTGGGACAGGCGGGCGGCGCCAACGGGATTGCACAGCCACAGGTCCCACAGTTCCAGGGAGGGACGGTTCAGACCACTGACCTGGGGGGGTCCGTGCCGCTGTTCGCACTGCTGCCTCAGGCCAATGTGATGGGGGGTCCGCAGAGAGCCATTTTGGTCCCTGCTCAGCAGGTACAGCTCATGCTCGCGAATGGACAAAACGCCCAGCAGCAGCAGCAGCCGCCTGTGGGGGGGAACGCAGTGGCCAGAGCCAGGGTCAAGCATTCGGTGGCAGCACACCCCCGGAGAGTCCCGCCTCCAGCGTCCAAAGTGATGACCCCCGACGTGGAGGAGTCCTCTGGCTTGGACACTGAGGAGAACCTGAACAACTGAAAACTGTGGTTATCAAGATGTCTGTTGTGTAATGTTCTCCTATGTCTTGATCCTTCTCTATGATTACTGCTTCATCACAATTCAGTGTTTTTATTGTGAATCAACGTGATTATTAAAAAAAAAAAACTAATAAATTATCTCAATGGGAAAGTCATTGTCAAATCTTTGTTTCAAAACGTGGTCTTTGATTGATAAACCAAAAGCTGCTTTGATGGGTTTGAATTGTATTTCCTAGGGTCAGTTTTTGGCCATAGACAGAATTACATTTCCATTATCCATCCTACACCTTTAGTTTTATGGAGTTTTAATAATGAACCATGAGATCCTGGTGAGTATTTACAGAAAAAAACCCTGAATTAACCATCAAACTATAAAACAAACAGAAAACACCCCATATCCCTGAGATCACAGTAGGGGAGACGGACAAATATTCCAAACATTGGGACATGTGGGGGGATGTTTGGTTCAAAGCAAATCAGTAGGAGTCTATTGCCGTTAGGATTATATCTAACTGCCCCGAGGATGCATGTCTCATAGTCAGAAACCGAGCACACCACATGACAGTGTGTTATTAATGCAAAGCCTCCAGACTGTGCCACAGTGTTTACCTGGGCTCAGTGTCTGCTCCGTCAGCAGAACTAAGCTACACCTAGACAACCTCAATGCGTGACTCCATACCCAGACAGCCACATGTGAAATATGTCATGGCCTAATGCACAACTTGGGAAAAAATGCCTTATTAGACGTGTTGACAGGAAAATAACTTCACCTCCATATGTAATGTGTTTATTGTCTTTTTTCTTAAAGCAGCATTATGCAACTTTTGGTATTTGGGATTTGGCAGCCCTGCAGTTTCTGAGTGCAATTGCACTTTTATACCAGTGTCGCAAAACTGGCTCCGGTGTCGGAAAATAATTTGTTTACCGGACAAATTTGAACCTTATCGGTCACGTTTCAATAACAGTCTATGTTACAAACGCAAAGTTTGTCAAGCTACTTAGATCTACCTCACCATGCACAGCAAATATGATGTTGTTTCAGTCACAGTGCACAATACCACCATATATAATTTAGTGTATTATCAGGAAACCTAGCATAGTTATTTCAGCCTCCCATTATTTTCAAGTTAAGGTGGTAATCCAAGTCCCAGAATCCCATTCGAAACATCCAACTTTACCACTTATCGCTTTCTTTTCTGCACAGTATGCCTTCTTCTGAGCGATTGATTTGACTTTTTTTCTTGGTCACTTGAGGTGGTGGGGATATATATATATATATATATATATATATAATTATTATTATTTTTTTTCTAAACATGCTCTGGCACTAGGCTGGGCATACAAACAACAATATTTGTAGGTCACTAAATCCAAAACAGAGTTTATCTACAAGTGGCTGCCACCAGTTCCCCTCTTCGGAGGATCGTACCATGTTTTAACCCATAGAAAACTCATCATCCTTGCTTCTCCAAGAGGGGGAGGATAACCACAAGTGAAACAAAGAAACAAACAAGTATTTGACAAAAAAAACAACATTTTAAATTGGAACAACAATTACGACCCATTGCCTCTTCCTGTAGCAACTATACAACAAAGGAAAAGAAAAGAAAAAGAGGTGATCAAAAGGCTGTTCAAGGGAGTGTGTGAGGCTGATGCTGGCAGTGTGTGTGTGTGTGTGTGTGTGTGTGTGTGTGTGTGGGTGTGTGTGTGTGTGTGTGTGTGTGTGTGTGTGTGTGTGTATGTTTCTCTGTGTTGTTCCTTATATTGGAGTATAAGCTCAGAAACTTATCGTAGTGCCTCCGAGCAACAGCAAGGCTTCACAGACACCCCACGACTGCAAGAACACTCAGAGCCCAAAGCACCGCAGCCACAGAAGAACCCAAACTTTCCAAGAAGCCAAGAGCCCATGGATCAACACCCTGGGAGGTGCAAAACGGTCCCCAAATCTCGCCGGGAAAGGCGGACATGGCCACTCACAATGGAGACAGCCTGTAGAGGAGCACATACTTAACACAAGTACATTGAATGGCTGTTTCTTACAAAGTACCAGCTAAAGAAAGTCTCAAATATGAGTTTTCTTTCACAAAAAAAACCTCACAGATTACCGCTATAGATCTGCTCCATTCATCACACCATAGTAACGTGTTTGCTCCGTAAAGAACTGTAATTGTGGAAGTGTAAAAATGTGCCTTTTGTCACCGTTTACACCATGGTGCCTTTGCCCGTTTGTTTTGTTTTGTGACCACGGTCGACAACATTCAACGTTTCATGCGCCTTATTAGTCGGTACCCAGAAACCACTGCAAACGCACTGAATCACCCTGTTGTTGTTCGTGGTCGCCAGACGGCAGCAATGTCACAGTGTTAACTTTTATTGGGAAAAGAAAAAAAAAAGCACAGGTCAAATTTCAAATTCCCATTACTCAAAGGTGACACACACATAGTGTACAAGGATGAATCCGAATCTGGTTCCCTAATTGGCTCCCAATAATCTCTCCAACCGATAAAAGGTGTCCTTACTTTGGAGCGACACATCCTGCTCAACGTACATTGGAAGCGAAAACATCCCTATACTGTAACTCTTCGGTATGTAATTGCAGAGTTAATGTGATTTCTGCAAACAATTCTGACTTCATAACATCACTATGAAATAATATATATCTTTTATTTATGTTCAATATGAGCAGTATTTTCATCTATTTAAACTGACGGTGTTTGGAGTCAAGTGCCATTTCTTCCCATTTCTCAATCTAGGCGACAAAATGAAGCTTCTCGTCGTCCCAACTTTTGTTGTGGCCATCTGCTGTGTGAGTACGGAACTCTCTCTCTCTCTCTCTCTCACACTCGCACACACACGCACGCGCGCACACACACACACACACACACACACACACACACACTCAATCGACTTTTCATCTATCGCTCTCCACTCTTGTGTCAATAGGTCAGTGCAGGTGGCAAGGTAAGGACAGCAACACAGCCTTCACAGCTTTCATTCCACACCCTTCTGCATTTCAGGTAGGTCACATAGTCATAGGCACAACAACATGGTTCTAAATCGAGTTCCTTCTCAAATTTGAACAGAAACTGAGAATGATGGCTGGTCTGAATGGAGGGATGGTAAATGGAGCCAACCCTGGAATGATGGCAGGAGGTTTCAACCCACCCATCGTAGCTGGAGGGGCTGGTCTGGTCGGACAGCCCCAGTTTGCCCAGGTAGACCTCCACATTTTAGCCTGATTCCGTTGAAATTGAATCATCTGGATGGATTTGGCAACTGAAACGGATGTAACTGATGAAATGGACGAAAGCGATGTAATAAGTGTCCGTCCTCTATCTCTCTGAAAGGTCGTCCCAGCCATTCCTGCGTATGCTATGCAGCCCCAAGTGATGGCTCAGGCTCCTTTTGGGGTTCCTAACGCTTATCCTGCCCCTCAAGTCAATGCTGTTAGTATAAATAATGACATTATATTTTAAACATATCTTATATTGTCCTTGGAATTCAATAATCATCACAAAAATCGTCAATTTTTAACGGACAGGTACCTTATATGGGAGTTCCTCAAATGGCAGCGATGAATCCCTTTCCGCAGCAGGTCATGGTAAGGGAATTATATCTTAGTCAATAGCCTTTCAAATGTGATACATATGTGAAACATGTATTATATATCACAAATCTGATGTATATTACATATTTACTTATATTTACTCAATCTCATGAAAACAGATTTTTTTTCCCCCCCACAAAAAGTTATTTCACAATAATAGTGTTTCCACATTAGTACATGAAGTCTGTCTTAAGTGTCTTAAGAAAGGTGCTATTATTTATCCTATTCTCAAATAATTGAACATCCTTGTGGACTATACGTGAATTTTGGTCTATAAACCAAATCGCCTTCATTATTTCCGTGCACTAATGTCATCTCATCACTTTTGCAATTTTAAAAAGGGAGTTCCAGGAGGGCCCATGCAACAGCAAGTTCCTTTTCAGCCTGATCTGATGCAACGATTCAAGGTACAATTAAGGAAAAATGTGTCGACAAACACTCCGATCAGCCACAATATTAAAAGCACTGACAGGTGAAGGGAATAACATTGCTCATCTCGTTCCAATGGCACCCGTCAAGCGGTGGGATATAATAAGGCAGCAAGTGAACAGTCGGTTCTTGAAGTTGATGTGTTGGAAGCAGGAAACATGGGCAAGCGTAAGGATCTGAGTCACTTTGACAAGGGCCAAATTGTGATGGCTAGACGACTGGGTCAGAGCATCTCCAATGTATGCAGTGGTTAGTACCGACCAAAAGTGGTACAAGGAAGGACAACCGGTGAACCGATGTTATTATTATTATTTGTGGGTTTTTTTTATGCAAATGTTTTAGAACAAAATCCATCTTATTATTCAAAACAAACTGTTTTCTATACATTTGTTCCTGTTTAGCGTCATATCGTGAAACAGGCTACGTCTGATGTGGACACTCAGGTAATGCTATGCATCGTAAATGCGAATTACTTCACTAAATGTATGGTTCTTATTACCTCTAATGCCTTCTGTGATTCCTCAGATTCCGACTCCAGCTGAAGCGGCAACACCGACTCCCTGCGCACTTCATCAAGAGGGGAATTAAAATAATTTATTTTGCTAATGTTCAATGTTTTTAAGTTCTCCTTTCATATTCCTATAAAACAAGCAATTGATATTCAAATTATTGTATGTACTTAGTCTTGTCATTCAAATAAAAAGCATTAATTAATGAAAAAAAAGTTGCTTATTTTTCTCTCCTTTGCCCTTAATATTGACAATAGTATTATATTATATGTAGATTATATATACACACATAATAAGAAGGGAATCTGAGTTTAGAATACTTGAATATAATAATCTATATCGGGCCTCTGCTGCCATCTCCCGGACAAGACGCATAGTACACTCAAATAGGAAATGATAGGAGATATTAAACAAAGCACTATATTCACATTTTAATATAGTGAATATAATATAAAAACAGTCAACGTTCAAACCGTTTCCTCTCAATGTCCTTATCAGTGCTTCTCAACCAGTGGTTCCCGATCCAAAACTGGGTCGTGGGCCAATTTCGAGTGGGCATATACTGTACAGTCCTACTTTGTCATCTCATACTATATGTGTTTCATAGCTGCTTATATAAAACTGTATTTTGGAAGCTCATGAAATTAGTTGCTAGTGTTTCGGCGTTTTCTCCAACTGGGGATTTAAGCTTGAAATTGTGCTTAAATCCACAAAACCATAGTGGATTATTGCATTATTCATTTCTTGAAATACATTTGAATGGATAAAATCATAATTTATTGAGAAAAAAAAAATTATTTCGAATAATAATTTAAAAAACATGAACGTGATATTCTTTACGACTAAGGATAATTCTGGATCCTGAGACAACATTTACATTACATTTAAATTTAGTCATTTAGCAGACGCTTTTATCCAAAGCGACTTACAAGGGAGAATAACATTCAAGCTACAAGAGCAGTTGAGAGTCTTATTTTTCACTGACAACAGGTTTAATTATATAAATCAAATAGATAATGACATAAAAAACAGCAAGTGAGAAGTGAAATGTCTGACCATAAGCACCCGAATATTTAAGCACCTAGATCTTTAAGCACCTGGATCTTTAAGCACCTGAATCCCATTTTCTGAGCATTCTTTGGTCCTAAGTCCATAATTACTCTGCGCATCACTGAGAAGAAAATAAAAAATGACAATTTAAGTTGAGTGTTGAGGTTCACTTGTTGACTATTTTACACTCAACAAAGTCACGCTGTGGCTGGAAAGGAAGCACTGGACAGTAACCAAATTATATAAAAAACAAGACTTAAACGCGTTATCTGAAAGTACGATTAGTACATTTGGCATATGTTATGTTTTCATCACAAATTCACATTTTGTGGAACTGAAACCACTTATGTTGTACTTAAGATGTAGTTCAATATATCAAAAACATAATTTGGATGTATTTTCGGTTACTTATGGCTACCAAGACAACACAGTTTTTCTAACGAGTGCATCTAAAGTTGGGTTAATGTTTTGATATACTTATTGTATGTGTGCACTTATACATAAATGGGTAGAAATGTTGTGCTTGGATAAACCTTTAACACACGTTATGTACTAAAAATGATATACTATTGGTATGGAAATATATACTTTTTTAAAACTTAAAAATCAAAATATTGGGAAAATAGTCCTATGACTAAAATTTGAAGACTCAATATCATAAAGCCTATAAACTAGCCTAAACTGGTACATTACAGTAAATAAGAAGTGCCCAAAAGTAAACTCACAGAAATGTAGTGAAATGTACTGTAGAAAAATGCTTGGATAAACTTTCTACTAAAAGTATACTTTCAGCAGGGAACAAAAATATGTTAATACTTTTTTTTTTATACTTCAAAACCTAAATAATTGTAAATTGATAGACCGTATCAGGCTAAAAACCCAAGTCAGCCCACGTCATAAGGTAAAGAGACGTTACTCATCATAACATGATAATAATAAGTCAGAATGTGTTTGCGCGTGTCTGAGTTTGACCACAGCGTGTCTGGACGCTCTGGAGAGGACTATAACAGGACGGGATTCACAGCCCCAGAAACAGCACAGACACACTGCAAGGACAAAAGCAAAGGTACGTGCGTTTCTTTGCTTTACTTTCCTAATTCTTGCATTTGGTGATATTGTGATTATTGTTATTATTTCTTTTTTATAAAGAATATATGATGAAATGTGAACTTCTGCAGGTATTATTCACTCAGCTGGTTGTAAGGCATCATGAAGCTGCACGCCGCCCTCCTCCTGGTGTGTTTTTTGAGGACCTGCGTTGCTCTTCCAGTGAGTATCCACTGTAACTGTATTACACACTCACTGAGCCCTTTATTAGGAACACTATACTAATACTTTGTAGACACCGCCTCTGCTCTCAAAACAGCCTCAATTCTTATTGGCATGAATTCCACAAGACGTTGGAAACCTTTGAGATTCTGGTTCATGTTGACATGATTGTATCACACAATTCCTGCAGATTTGTCAGCTGCACGTTCATGCTGCGAAATCTTTCGTTCTATCACATCCCAAAGGTGTTCTTTTGGATTCAGATCCAGTGACTGGGAAGGTACTGAAGAACGTTGAACTCATTGTCATGTTCATGAAACCTTTTTGAGCCGTCTGTGGCTTTGTGTCATGCTGCATTATCATGCTGGAAGTAGCCGTTAGAAGATGGTGTATCGTGGCCATGAAGGGACACACATGGTCAGCAACAATACTCAAACAGGCTGTGGCATTCCAGCGATGATTGATTGATAGTGTGACAAGAAAAAAGAACCCCACATCATTACACCACCACCACCAGCCTGGACTGTTGACACAAGGCAGGTTGGGTACAGGGATTCATGCTGTTGGTGCCAAATTCTGACCCGACCATCTGTGTGCCTCGGCGGAAACAGAGATTCATCAAACCAGGCTACGTTTTCCAGGCTTCAACTGTCAAGTTTTTTTGAGCCTGTGCCGAATGCAGCCTCCGCTCTGTGTTCTTGGCTGACAGAAGTGGAACCCGACGTGGTCTTCTGCTGTTGTAGCCCGTCAGCCTCAAAGTTCTACGTGTTGTGCATTCTGAGATGTTCATCTGCTCACTACAATTGTACAGCGTGGTTATCTGAGTTACTGTAGCCTTTCTGTCAGCTCCAATCAGTCTGGCCATTCTCCTTTGACATCCCTCATCCACAAGGCTTTCCCATACACAGAACTGCCGCTCACTGGATGTTTTTTGCTTTTGCACCACTGAGTAAACTCCAGAGACTGTTGTGCGTGAAAATCCCAGGAGATCAGCAGTTACAGAAATACTCAAACCAGCCTGTCTGGCATCAACAATCATGCCACGGTCGAGAACGCTGAGATCATTTTTTCCCTTTCTGATGGTTGATGTGAACATTAACTGTAGCTTCTGACTCGTATCTGCATGATTTTATGGATCATTGCACTGCTGCCACCCGATTGGCTGATTAGACAATTTAATTAATAAGTAGGTGTAGAGGTATTCCTAATAAAGTGCTCAGTAAGTGTATATTTTACTGTTTTATGCATAGTTATCTAAAAGCACTTTACATTATCATTTTGTTTTATTTTTTCTTGAAGATGCAGATAGGGATTCTGGCAAGCAACAGCAATGAGGTAAATATATATTTTTTCTCCTATTTATACGTTATATTTTACGTTCACATTATTGTTCTGCTCATTGAAGGTAAAAAAAACAAGATAAAACAAACCCTCCAAAAAACCAAGGACGACAACAAAAAGTCCAAAATCAATCTCCTGTGCACTTTTTGTTCAGATCCTGAGGTTCAATGGACTCACTTTGGCAACTCTTGGACAAACAGGAGTGCAGGTAGAGATGGAATATCATGGCCGGGACAGAAAGAAGCTTTTCTGATACTCATCCTTCTCCTAAATCACCCTTTCCCCCTTTAAGAAATTAAAATCCCCAAACTATTTGTACTATATATGAAGTTATGCAGTATTGTTATGTATATGGTTACTTATAGTTATTTTTGAGGTTTATCTTTTTATCGCTTATTGTTAATAATATTTACAACAAACCATAAAATAAGCCTAAATATTATTTAGACCTTTTTTAATGGTTTATTGTTCTATCTACCTACCTATCCTTCCACCCAGGGATCCTCCATGATGCCTCAGTACGTCCTACAGCAGCAGCCTGAGTTGCTGTTCACTCCCCAGGTGGTGAACCTGAACCCCCAGGTGGGGGTGGCGGGGCCCTTTGGCCCCCAGGGGACTCAGCTGCTGCTCCCCGCGCAGGGCAACCAGCTCAACCCCATGCTCATCCCCAACAGGCAGCAGGATCAGACCGGGCCCCAGGACCCCAACGATCCTCTGGGCCCCCAGCAGCCCCAAAATCCAGTGCAGGTAAGTCAGTGGAACTCTGTATTATGATTATGATTATGATTATGATTATTGTTGAAACACAAAACAAATACACGGAAAGTACAACTTGGCATAGAAAGCATGATCTCTAATAAATAAATGTGATATTGTTGGAACTCTTTTTGAAAAGTCATCATTAAAGGGGCCCTATTCTGTACTGTTTTAGGTCTGAGGTCCCAAAAAAATGTTTTTTTTGTTTTTGTTTTTTCTTTCCTGAAAATGCCACTTAGATTATGCATTAAAGCCATTCTAACATGCGTCTAATCCACCCTGCCTGAAAACAGGCTGTTTGAGTGGGTAGACCCACCCTCCCACCCGAGGTCCTTAGTTCTGTGAGCCCATGGTGTTTGAGCATGGCTTCTTGGTTTCGTTCTATTTACTCTGTAACTTTCACTTTTATCACCTTATCAGTCCAACAAGATCTATTCCTGAACAAATTTGAGGCAAGAAATAAGCAGTTGCAGCAGTTAGCAGTTGCTGAATCTTCACTCATAGTAGATCTACAAGGCCTCATCCAAAAGTCTGTTCTGACTTTAGTTGCCGTGCTACAAGCTTGTGGGAGAACACGGACACGGCGACGCTCGCTATTTTTTATTGGTTTTGTTTGGAGAAACGCACGGCGGAGGGGATGGAGCAGATGATCACGTGAAGAAATCGGTGACGAGCTGACGTCAGCTCGTGCAGAGAGTAGAAAGAACCTTGGAAAACGAGTGTTCAGAGTGTTTTGTTCACAGTGATAACTTTGTCATTAGTTAACATCATGATTTGACACTTTGGCCACGCCTAATATGAACATCCCATATTGTTACATTATATATGACAGAAAATAAGGAAAAGCACGGTCACCTTTAACTGTTTGAATTCACGTGCAGACTTTATTCCAAAGTCATTATTATCTAAAGCTTTTGCTATTTTCTGTATCCCGACCTTCCCTCAGATGATTCCGCAGTACCAGTACCCGGTGTATGGATTCCCTCAACAGCCTAGAATGCAGGTATGTTTATTTCACAGCATCGTGTTTCCGATGTGGAGAATCCGGGTTCAGAAAGCATAATACCACTCTGGGATTTTGGGGCAACCATGTGGATTATCTGATCGGCATGCGTCGACCCAGAGCTCCAACTGGTGGATCAGTGCAGGGCTGGACCCAAAACACGGGAAACAGGACTTCCTCCACCCGGACAGTATTAAAACGTTGTATAACACGCGACTACCGGACGTTTCCACACCTTTAACCCTGTCTTCCCTCGCTCTGCAGGGCTTCCCGTACTACATTTCCCCCTATGGGTTTCCCCCTCAGAGGAACACGGTAATGCTGCAGCCCAACAACGGGCAGGTGAGCCAGGCCCAGCAGACCCTGGAGAGGACCACCCAGAAGCCCCAGCTCCCTCTGCAGGTCAGCACGAGACACAGCGATGTTTGGAGAAATTACCTGAGCCGGTTTTTGAGTCTGTTCAGTTTGAGGCAACGGTGCGGGTGTGGGTCCCGTTGACTTAAAATGGGTCAGTTTGGCAGTTTTACTATTTATGAACGAGTGTGGTCTTATATACTTTTACTTAAGTAAAAGATGTGAGTACGTCTTCCACCACGGGGGATGGCATAGTGTTTTTAGCTTTGATTTTTCCACATAAAGAAAATATATATTTCTCATCCATTTCACACCCATTTCAGCAGGTGCACCAGCCCAAGGCACCTACAGACAAAGTAAGTGACTGATAAGAAATGCTAAGAAATTTAAGAAGATTATTTATTTACAAATATTGCAAACATTGAGGAGAAAATAACAGTATAAGCAATTATTTTATTTTCATTTTTAAATTATTGTTGACAAATATTTCATCAACACAATTTATTATTATTAATATTATGATTTAATAAGTGCCAATATTTTCCATGACAGACGTGGCCGGTGGTGACACATAAAGAGGCCACGACGACTCCTCCAGATAACCGTGGAGATGCCGCTGGTCCTGGCATCGATGAGGTGATAATGTTCATTTTTGTTCTTAAACCTCCAATCAGCCAATAAATATCGAGCAATCTTTGCATTGACATTGCAAATATTAAAAAAAAACATTTTTCCAACAGGGACACCCAAACTTCCCCTTCCTGTTTGAGCCATAGATTCCATCTGGGAAATAACGACCAGAAACCCTGGTCTGGCTGTTGCCGTTTCAATACCTTTCATTTGAAGAAAAGAGAGTTATTATTTCAAGCAACTTTTACTGTATTAAAACAACAGTCTTGGGTTTTTTGGGATTCTGCACTGTTTTGCAAGTTGTCCAATAAAGACATTTTTCAAAGATATTGCTTAGTTTTTTTATTGTAATATACAGACAGACAGTCTTTATGAATGATCCACCAGGATACAGCATTAATTAAAGTATTTGGTCAAATTCATATCTGGTGACTTCTTCCTGAATAAAAAAAAATGGGACAAGAAAATTATTGCTTTTGAAACTTGGTTTCAGGGTAATTATTACTAATTGAATAATATTAATATATTTAATATTGTTACCTTTTCTTTATTTCTATTTCAGATTAGAAATCATCCAGTTTTTCCATTTTGTGAGATTCAACCTGAAAATGATTCAGAACAAATTCAGAATTAACATTATTATTATTGTTTACTATTGTAGGGTTGAAGCAAATTATTTAATATAAATTATGATATACTGGATAGGAAAAAATATATAAATATCATATTAATATAATTGTAATATAATTATAACATATATAGTATACAGCACCAATAGATAAACTAATCAATGAATAAAATTAGAAGTAATATTATAATATCATCATAATAAATGGACTTACCCATCGGAAGCTTTTGGAGGAAAGTTGTTTGGAGCAGGAAATAACAGTTGAATTGAGTTGAATGGTAATATAAATGTGTAATATAAATATAATGTAATATATATAAAATCATACAATAAAATATGATCTAAATAATACAAACTGGTTACTTACAGGAGTGTAGATACCGTACTCAAAGGAGACTTTGTTCTACAAAGTCAAGCAGGGAAAATAAATATCAGTTATGAATTTTAAAATGAACAAACTAAAATAAGGGAAGATTTTCTATCGTGCATATTAATTACCGTAGCAGTGGGATTGTAAACAATCTTCAGATAGGGCTGAAAATATGGATAAAAACATGAATTGTTGAATCGTATCAATAATTCTCTTAGAAATATATTTACAAATTTTGAATATAAATGAAAAATGAGGTAATCACCTGAAAGCCAAAGCCTCCATACTATCAAACAAAAAGAACAAAAGGGACATTTTAATGTCAGAAATGTTTTAATCTTTAATTTTTAAAATACTTTGTAATAGTTATTTTGTCAGAAAATACTATACCACCATTCTCTGAGGTTCATGTTGCCCTTCCTAAAAAAAATAAAAAAAAACACTAAAAATCACACCACGTAAATGTCCGGACCCGTATCCACAACACATCTCAAGGATAAAAGTAGCTCCCAACTTGTTGATTGAGGAGAAACTCTGAAGAGTTAAAAAACGTAGAGTTTTTCACAAAGTGTTTTAGCGCTAAAACCAGCTCCTAAATCTGTGAGAAGTTAGGGGTCGTCAAGAGGACTCCCAAATCACTAGGACCAAATCACGAACAGTCCGAAAACGACTGCAGCATTTATCGATACGGAGCTTTTAAGAAGGTATTGCCTTAATCACGAGCGCATTACGATAATAGTCACTTCACCACTTCAGTCAGTATAATATTCTTGGTTTCATGTGTAATCAGTGAGCCTGCATTTTTCTTTACATTTTTTTATTTGAATATGGCAACATGATAACAGTATTTCTATAATGAAATCACAGAAAGAGACCCATCCCCAATCAGCCAATCGCTGTGGGCATAGTAAGTAAGCTTGTTCACGAAACATGACATCATCCATAGCACCAAGGTCAGCCCCGCCCTTTCTCTCAGCTTAAGATTTCTCCCCATTCCTTAGTAAAAGTTGGTCTCCGCAGCTTTGTGAATAGTTTTAAAGAGGAAACGCTAAACCCTTTAAGCGGAGATCGCTTAGTGATAAGATAACTCTAATGCTTAATAATTTATACTTATTTATTAATAATAAACTTGGATAAAGTGAAAAATAAGTGGTGAGGTTAAATACCTTAGGGTCGGGTGGTCCTCTCAGTGAACCCTGATTTTAAATCAATGTCAGTCATTAGTAATTTCATTTAATACACATAATCTTATCTTGTCCTATCTCATCTTATTTTATCTCTTATTTTGGATGATAAAATGCAAAAATTGGTGCAGTGAAATAAATAAATAAAATACCTTTGGCAGCAGATATATATTCTCCCCCTGTTAAATTCACAGTATTAGAAATTTTAATGTGTAATGTATAGAATAATGAAATGAGAACAATTATTTGGTTTACCTCTGTCAAGGGGAGACCAGTTACATTCTAGGAAGGAAAGCCACACACTTGATTTAATCTCCTGATATCTGACACCTTGTGCAAAAAAAACAAAAAAAGGTTTTTCAAGTCTTACCTGAAATATCACATTGTCAGCCTGAAAAGGGAGAAAAATGCGAAAAAAATAAGCCGATGAACGGTCTCCTTACACGGTTCTACACCCACCAGCCAACTCTCATGTTTATGTGCCTTGTAAAATCAGTGATGGCTCACCTTGAATATAGGTGTGAACTTGCCATTCCCCTGAAATACGACAAATAAACCACATTTTCAGACATCATTGTCTATATCCTCGTGTTTATGGTCGGATTAGTTATTATTTAGGACAGAATAGGTTCTGCAAACTACCGCTAGGTCTGTGTTGAGTGGGTTCCCTCCGAAGAAGATGCCCTCAAACAGAGCAGCTTCCTCTCCTCCTGGGGAGAAAAGTGGGATCCTTCTACCAGGCTGAAAAAAGAGGTGGAGAACTTAATCTCAGTTCCATAATCCTTGTCCAGGAACATCTTGTCCTTTGTCGAGAATTTACCTTCCTGTTGGGTCTCCCACTCCCTCTCGGTGGAGCTCCAAATCTTCGCCACTTACCCCTTGGACCATGGGGCGGCCGTTGTCCTTGGCCAGGATTGGTGGCCCCAGCTCCATCAGGCATATTCCCAAGGTGCAAAGGCATATTCCCAGGGTTGGGAGGCTTTTGTCCGACATAGACAAATACCATGTTGGCAGTTAATTTGCATTAATAGCGAGACCCTTCATTTAGAAAGAACATTTCAGACAAAATGTATAACTCGAAGTTCTTAACAGAAATGAACATTTACTGGCCATCGATCGTTTAAGAGTCATGCCTCCAAAAAAGTAGCTGCATTTGAAGCAAGTAAAATCTTGTTTTTAGATTTATTTTTTTTAACTTGTCATGAAGACGGATGAGTCTTTGCTGACTAAGCTTTTGAGATGCTGGCAATGTGCTTCCCTCTGCTGCCTTGCATTGAGCTATCAGTACTGGACACCCATGGGGTCTGAATCTGAGTCAGGTGGACAAAATGCAAATATCCCCAAAAAGACCCCACTATCCCATTCTTACCCCTTTGTCGCCCCGATTGGGGTTGGGAGGAACTCCTTCTGGCTGTTGGCTGCCGCCATTATCTCCAGGACTAGGTCTCTGGGTGTCGCCGTTCCACGGCCCTTCAGAGGGTCCATATGGATACCAAGGTGGCCTCTCACCTGGCTGGGAAAAATGTTTGTTATCATCTGTAAGTGTCTAGCCAAGCCAAAAGCTTCAGGTTCATGTTTCTTCCATGGTTATAGATGAACTTACCCATATTGGACTGCCTGATGTCCGATGTCGTGGCCAAAGAAGACCTCTGCCGTTTGGTCCATGGTGTTCTCCACTGCCGTCCATTGGCTTTTCTATCACTGGATGCATCCCCGTTGGGTCTTGGGGCTTGATAAAGGGTCATATGTTAAACAATAACCAACATACATACAAGGCAAGTAGCTCTTGACAAGTGTGACCTTTTCGATTAGCTGAAAATTATTTACACTTCCATCTGGCCTTGGTCCCCCAAACGCATTCCTCTGCCATGGCCACCTTGGATCAGTCTGAAAAAATTGATATGAGCAGGATGATAGATTTTAATATTATATCAGCCAATCACTCTGGTATATGTCTCCATTGAGGATACTTACACGTGCAGCCACTGCTGGCAAGAGTAAAGCGACAATACAAAGGAACTGCATTGCTGTTCAAGAGCCTGTGGAGATATCGATATATAAAATTCAGTTTTGCTGGTTCATAACCTGAACTGGACCTAATTCCCCCCCCCAGTCATTTCTACTTGGCACTTACTTGCACTGTAGCAGTGTCTTTGTGCTGTCCTGGCATCCACACACCACTTATACCAGACATTTTGCATTGCAACACGTCAAAATAAATCTCTAAACACCTCTGACTCACCTTTGGTATGTGCAATATGGATACCGCATTGCGAATGCCATTGGTCCCGACCTTGATCGCTGTTCCTCTATGCAAATAAAGTGAATTGTTTTGGGAAGAAAGCCGTAGGCTCATGACAACAACGGTTATTGATAGCAAAGGTAAATTTTTATAAAAATATGAGAATGTCTCTAATTCCCTTTTTAGCACTTCCTCCACACATACTTATATGAATATTCTTGTTGCGTGCTCCCAAATTGTGTCACATTATAGAAAAGACCATTTAATCCCTGGTTTTAACCGCTTTTCTGTTGGGCAACACTGAGGGGTGGGGAGCAATGACACTTGTTATTCAAAATACCATATTATGTAGAAGTTCAATGTTGTAAAGTTGTGTATACCAGGGGATGAAAACAACAAGTGGAATCAGTCATAATGTGAAATTCAGGATAAAAGGCATCAATTTTTTTTAAAACAATCTTTAATACTACTTAGATGACATTAGGGTTTTGATAGCCAACCACACCTTGATTTCAAATCAGATCAAATGTTTCACAATATTAGGCGTGACGAGTTTTTCAACAATGGCTCTCGGTCTCCGGAGGAAGCCCGATACCCTATTTAAATCGAGCTCAGAAGCCAACTTTACCATATCCGTCACTCTCGACTTGACAAACTGTTGAATTTAGACGGGAAGTCAGGAACGAGCGGTAACGACGCTGCTCTTTAAATGTGTTGATATGTTTTCTAGGTTGCTCAGCTTTCGATTGAAATGACAACATGGAGAATGTTTTGCTCTAACGTTCACATTGTTCTCTTTTTGCAACAGCCGTCATCATGCTGAAGGTGAACGTACTCTTGCTCGGATGCCTCCTGAGCCTCGCCGTGGCTCTTCCGGTGAGTGTCCCGTTAATAATTCATGATAAGACTGTTTCTAACGTTTCTAACTTATGTCATCGGACCCATAGTAACGTTAAAACCAACGTCTTTTCACAGGTTGAAGTTGAGCACAATCGATTTGCTCGCTCCGAGTCAAACTCTGACTCAAATGAGGTAGGCATTTCATGGTTTAACCCTCTGACCCCCGTCTTTGCGATGTGCGATTTTTACTGTTCCCTCTGTTCCCGTATAGGACTCTGGAAATTTCCCGAATTTCCAGCAGCTTATGCAACTTCTTCTGATGCTCCGTCTACCAACGGCTCCAGCTCCTGCTCCAGCCCCTGCTCCAGCTCCTGCCCCTGCTCCAGCTCCAGCTCCAGCAGCTCCAGCTCCAGCTCCCGCAGCTCCTGCTCTAGCAGCTCCAGCTCCAGCAGCTCCAGCTCCTGCCCCTGCTCCAGCTCCAGCTCCAGCTCCAGCTCCAGCTCCAGCTCCAGCTCCAGCTCCAGCTCCAGCTCCAGCTCCAGCTGGCAACAGATGAGAAGATGATCCTCCCAGGGACCTTCCAGAGATAGCATCCCTATCAGTGTGTTTGACTAAACATCTAACATCATAATGGAGTTAATCACGGAATGTCCTTCTCTGGGGTTGCTGATTGTTGGGGCTGAAATAATGAATTGTTTGTTAAAAGTCTAAAGATTATGATATCTGTATGATATCTGATTTATAATCTCTGTTAAATGACTTTCATCTCTGAATAAAGTTGAACAACGGCCCAAAATTGAATTTGTGTCTTCTTATGTTGAGTACTTAAAGAAATGGCACGTCAAGAGAAATTATCAGCTTAATATCTGCTAATACAACCATGATGCCAAAAACATGCATAAAAAATGTAATCAATAGATATATAAATAGATAAATGAATAAATGAATACACAAATGAATCAAATAAAAAAATAAAAAAAATAATGCACAAATAAATAAACAAACAAACAAATAAAATAATAAAATGCTCTTGAATTTTACATTTTATTATTTGAAGACTATTGGCAGAGAAATTGGCATTTTATAATTCCATTTGAATAACGTAAAGAATGCTTTAATTAAGGTCACACGTTGTCGTGAAGCCCAAATGTCCAGCACTGAATCATTTCCAGTTTCGAAACCAAGCCAGAGTTTCTCAACACCACAGAGCTTAGGTGATGGTTTCCCCGAGGCCTGTGGTTGCTAATGCCCCACCAGGATGCGTTGTTTCTTACCTCCCACAATTAGCATGAATAACACAAATAACTAGGACTTAACAGCTGACTGGGTCATTCAAGCCAAAAAGTGTCTTTATAAAGCGCCAGCCAGACGCACTTGACCACCACACATTTCTCACATTGACCACTGCTACCAGAGCTGCAGTTCCTTGACTCCAGGTAAAGGTTCTTTATATGTGTGTTTTTATTCCTTTTTTTTTTTTTTTACTTGAATTAGGCGTGATCTATTATTTATCAAAATATTTGTGCTACCTTCAGAACTCCTGGCTTTCCAGTGGATTTAAATGATGAAAAGGCTGCTTGTCATTATGGGCCTCGTGGTCCTGTCCTCCTGCTCTCCAGTAAGTGTTGCTACATGAAAATAGAGAGAAGTGTTTATATCATATACTGCTGTGTGCGTTATAACCATATACTGTATATATGAGCTGATTTCCACCTGCTACACACAGTGCATCTACAGACTTTATTTTACAAATATACATGCACAGTTGCAGTGTTAATGGGTTGATTGAGTGTGAATTGTTGATACAGAGATTTCTGGTCTATTCTTCTATCTATCTATCTATCTATCTATCTATCTATCTATCTATCTATCTATCTATCTATCTATCTATCTATCTATCTATCTATCTATCTATCTATCTATCTATCTATCTATCTATCTATCTATTTATCTATCTATCTATCTATCTATCTATCTATCTATCTATCTATCTATCTATCTATCTATCTATCTATCTGTCTATCTATCTATCTATCTATCTATCTATCTATCTATCTATCTATCTATCTATCTATCTATCTATCTATCTATCTATCTATCTATCTATCTATCTATCTATCTATCTGTCTATCTATCTATCTATTTATCTATCTATCTATCTATCTATCTATCTATCTATCTATCTATCTATCTATCTATCTATCTATCTATCTGTCTATCTATCTATCTATCTATCTATCTATCTATCTATCTATCTATCTATCTATCTATCTATCTATCTATCTATCTATCTATCTATCTATCTATCTATCTATCTATCTTTCTATCTATCTATCTATCTATCTATCTATCCATCCTGTCAGATCTCTGATGGGAACAGGAGGGTAAGACGCTCGGAAGAAAGCGATGAGGTCAGTAGTCTCTGTCCCTCTCTCTCTCTCTCTCTCTCTCTCTCTCTCTAGTAACCCCCCCCCCCTCTCCTTCCCTTCTCTCCAGAGTAACCAGAGCTATGGAGGCTACATGCAGCCTCAGTTCCAGGGCTTCAACTCCTTCCAGCCCCTACCCTTCCCACTGCCCGTTCCAAGGTTCCCAGTCAGTCCCGGTCTGCCTTTCGCTCCTCCGCCCCTCCCTCCGTTCATCCCTCCCATCCTCCCTCCGTTCCTCCCTCCCATCCTCCCTCCGTTCCTCCCTCCGTTCCTCCCGCCTCCACCCCCCATCCCCATCGGGAAGTGAGACGTGCATGGCAAATCGCTGTTTCTGATGAATTGATCTGTTTCATTTATTAATTAAAGGAGATTCAAGGGGTCGCTTCAACGGGTGCTCATTGATTGGATTTTCCTTTAATTACTTTTTCATGACTTGTAGAAATGTTTTTAATCAGACTTGAATTCAAGAAATACATTGTGAAATAAAAAAGAAAAAAGCCGTTTCATTTACAAGGTTTGAATCATTACTTCAATCAGTTCTTTTATGATATGTACTGTATGTGGAAAATGAGCATAAAATATGGAAAATGATATGAAAATATAAGTTTTCCTTCTTTCTTTCTTACTTTCTTTCTTTCTTTCTTTTGTTCTTCCTTGTGGCTATAAGAAATATTTCAAAATCTCATGAGAGCAAACTGATTGGTACGCTTGGTGACCCTTTTAATGTGTCGTAGAAGGGACGTGACACGACATAACTGAATATACCATAAAACACTAAATGGAGGAGCCCAAAAAGCATTTATTTACAAAAACTCGCTGAAGGATAAAGATTCCTTCAGGGTGGTCATCAGAAATACCATCACACACTGGATATACATACAGTAAATGGTTTTGAGACAATAATGCACTATCTACACTTCCTTACTCAATAAAAACAGGGAAAAACACAACACAAAGTTGGTTTGTAACAAAAAGACAACGTTGGTCTGGGCGGAGCACTAGAGCTTCTGCGCGGCGGCTGCTCTGCTGATGGAGGACCAGCTCCAGGTGGTGTCTTCCCCTTGTCAATCACCAGCAATCTGGATGAGGAACACAAACACAGGGAGAGAGACATTACACGTCCCATACCTTCAGAGACCGTAACACTAGTGTTAAACTGATGCCAAATAGCAAAATAACCTATTTATGGGGGGGTGGTAGCTCAGGAGGTAGAGCTGGTGGTCTAGTAATCCAAAGGTTGCTGGTTGGATCCCAGGCTCCTCCTGCTAGCATGCTGTAGTGTCCTTGAGCAAGACACTTAACCCCTAATTGCTCCTGATGGCTGCGTCCGTCGGTCTTTGAACAATTGTAAGTCGCTTTGGATAAAAGCGTCTGCTAAATGACTAAATGTAAATTTATGGAGCTGTTATTTATTGTATAAAAAAAAAAATCAGCACTATTTTGGAAATGTGCTTGAAAATGCACAATAAACATGAATTGGTGATTTTTTTTTAAAACTCGCTACTCGTCACAAAAGCGCATGGAAGCACATTCATTTAATAATTTATACATATATTATGATGTAAAACAAAATGTCAGTTCAATAGGTCCATAAGTAAATGTGTAAAATCAGCCCTTAAACACAGACTTGAAATGACATTGATCTCATTGTTGTAAAGACGAGAATACAAATGTAAAAGTTAAACCCTTTTGTAAATTGAATGCAAATCGAGTCCTTAAAGCTGATACCGAAAAATACACTGTAAAAAAAAAAAGATATGTAATAAATCGAAATCTCATCAAGCAAAATGATCAAATTCCCTACAATAGAAATAATGGTAGAAGAAAATGTAAAATACAAGAAAAAAAAGAAAAGCTTTCTTTAAACTGTACCATCACCACACTACAGTCTCACACTTCTAAGTGAAGAAAAGACATTTTTAAAAGAATGATTAAAAACGGCATTTTGCATTTCTGCCACATGGTGACAGTGGGTTGTCTATTTCGATTTAAGAGACAAAGACAACCCCCCGTCCTAGGGTAAATAAGTCCACCAGAACTACTAGGGTTACACCACTTTCTTATACATTTCTGATCCTTTACAATCTTGGTGATTCTGCAATAAACGCGTGACTATAAATAAATGATGCAATAAAACCTGTTGTATTCATTTTGATGCATGCCTGAATTATGGAGCAAAAACAAACTCTTTAACCATTTTGTTTTCATGAAGCAAGTCATGCACATTTTAAAAGCTCACAATCACCGTTAAAATAGAGTCATAATGTGTTACTCTCTCTCTCTCTGTTGTTTTATTGATCAATCTCATTCAATTTGGTTCGGACACCATTGCAATTTGGAAAAGATAAGAAAATGAAAATGTAGTTCCTGTCCATGAAGAAGCAAGATTTCCTCTACAAGAGACTGAATCCCAGTCTGTTCACTAAGTCAGTCTCGACAGGGGATTTAGTCAAATCGTTAATAAAATTGCTTGAGCATTATGACTATCAAATTATTATTATGTGTCCAGCAAATTGGTCGTCCAAATACAGAATCTCCGATTTTAATTTAAAAAAAAGTGGTTTATCCTCCATCATCTCAAAGTCTTCAAACATCAAATTGGCACCAAATTTGCTTTAAATACTGTAATCAATCAATTTGCTTTTTTTTTTTGTAAATAACGGTCAAACTGGATGAAGCATCTTATAAATCCATAAAAATAGTGCTTTCAGAAAATAGGAAAACAGCACATGAAGTGAACACAAAATACATTGTCCATGAATCACGCTCAGCCAACACCTGACAGTTTCCCCACAGCGGGGAGATTAAGAGCGTTGCGAGAACAGTGGACAAAGTTTCTTCGGATCGTCCTGCAAATACATTTCATCACATTCCACATTCCAAACAAACACCGTGGACACCTGATTGGGTGCACGAGGCTGGAAATGTTCTTTAAAAAGTGCAGATGCACGGATGGAAGACGACAGAAAACTCAACAAGGACGTTCAAACTCCCCATTTGCTCTTGACTAACGGTGAGAATTGATGAAAAAAATATTGCTTAAAATGGAATATTATTCCATATTGAAACTATTTCTTTCCTCTACACAGGCTCCCAGTCTACTTCAGCCATGAAAGTCCTTTTGGTGGTGATGTGCTTCATTGCACTGAGTTCCTCGTTCCCCGTAAGTGTCAAAAAAATAATGTAAAAAAATGTTGTCAGCTTTGTTTAAATTTTGCTTATAGCACGTAAAGTAAAGAAAAATGTCCGTAGACTCAAGGAAATGATGGTGGGTATTTTCTATCTCCCATAGGTCTCTGAGGAAAACAACCGAGTTAAACGCTCAGACAGCTTTGAGGTGAGCGTCTGGACTCCACACACACACACGCACGCACGCACGCACGTACGCACGCACGCACGCACGCACACACACACACACACACACACACACACACACACACACACACACACACACACACACACACACACACACACACACACACACTTTCTCAACATATTCTTTAAAAACAGAATAGTTGGGATTATGTAGAATCATGAGACTATATAAAACCCTATTTCTCAAAATGATTTCAAAATGATTTTATTAATTACTTCTATATTACGTATTAAATTCTATATTTCAAACTTATGAATGCCTAAAAACTGCATTATAAGGACATTTAGAGGGTGAGGACGCTAAATGTGTCAAGAGATGCATATATTACATCTGAGGATATTGTTGTTCACCGTGTCTTTTCCAGATGAACCGGTTCTATGGTGGATTCATGCGGCCTCAGTCTCCGTTTTACTTCCCGATGTCCCCCCACATGCCGCCCACCCAGACCAACCAGGCCAACTCCGTCCTGATGATGCTGCTGCCCTTCCTGCTGGCCAACCTCGCAAACTCTGCGGCTCCAGCTCCGGCCCCGGCCCCTGCCCCGGCCCCGGCCCCTGCCCCGGCCCCTGCCCCTGCCCCGGCCCCGGCCCCTGCCCCTGCCCCGGCCCCTGCCCCGGCCCCTGCCCCGGCCCCTGCCCCGGCCCCTCCCCCGGCCCCTGCCCCGGCCCCGGCCCCTGCCCCGGCCCCGGCCCCTCCGCCGGCCCCGGCCCCCGCAGCCAATTAGCATCTTTAGCATCATTACCAGTGGCCCCTTCTCAACATGTGGGCTTTGTTTTGTTTTGTTTTGTTTTGTTTTGTAAAATGGCATCTTCTAACACTCGTTAATAAATGTGTGACTAAATATGACTGAGTTCTGTGTTTTTCTATTTTTCTCCGTGAATTGACCTCTATAAGGGGTTATGTTCAGCACATGAATTAGAGGGCACCTGTACAGAATCTGTTTGCTTGACAGTATATTAAAATTTTCAAGGAATTTGTATTGGTCAGGGTTGTCACATAACATAAATGCGTGGCATAAAAAACGAAGAAAGAAATATTTCCTATGCACGACATAATTTGGCTCTGGCAGGGGCTAAGTGGCAGTATGGTTGCTAGTATTGGCTGTGTGTATAAATAAAAATAAAATATTTCTGTACATATAATCAATATATACTGTATATTCAATATTACAGGCATAGATAACAATGGCATGGGGAATGGAATGGGTATTAATTATTACAATGTTTTAACTAAATGATCACAATGTTACCACTAAATGGTTTTAATGTTACCACTAAATGCCATATTCCTGAACTGCATCCTGTCTGAACATTACAACCGTGCACATAACAAAAAATAATCAAATCATTTTTCGCTTTAGGAAGATATCACAGACATTTGCTCACATGGCCAACGTCAGAGAAGTCCGAGAAAGGAGGATTTGAGAACGACTGGATCCACTGCTCTCAATCCACACCAGCATTGACCGCCACTCACAACTGACTCATCCGCAGAAGTGGGTGCTGCAGAAACATGAGTACAAAAACCTTACTTTAACCTTACTCTAAACAGGTGTGACATATTTAGGGTTAGGATTAACCCTAACCCTAACCCTAACCAGAACTAACATCATAAGATAAGATAAGATAAGATAAGATAAGATAAGATAAGATAAGACAAGATAAACCTTTATTCGTCCCACACCGGGGAAATTTACATTGTTTCAGCAGCAGAAAGGGGACAGCAGAAAATAGAGAGCAAATCAAGGTAAGCACTATAAACAATATCAAATATAAAAAAACCCCACCATAAATAGGAACCAGAGTACTAAACGTATTGCACATACAGTATCTTGGCACATTGCACATCAGGGATTGTACTTTTCTTTTTTTTTTATAAAAAATTGCGCTTTTTCCGTAGTTGTGTGCGTGTGCATGTGCTACATTACATTAAGCAGACGCTTTTATCCAAAGCGACTTACAATTATTCAAACACCGATGGACGCAGCCATCAGGAGCAATTAGGGGTTAAGTGTCTTGCTCAAGGACACTTCAGCATGCTATCAGGAGGAGCCTGGGATCCAACCAGCAACCTTTAGATTACTAGACGACCAGCGTGTGTGTGTGTGTGTGTCTGTGTATGCACCTGCGTGTGTGTTTGTGTGTGTGCGTGTGTGCGTGTGTGTGTGTGTGTGTGTGTGTGTCTGTGTATGCGCCTGCGTGTGTGTTTGTGTGTGTGTGTGTGTGTGTGCGTGTGTGTGTGCGTGTGTGTGTGTGTGTGTGTGTCTGTGTATGCGCCTGTGTGTGTGTGTGCGTGTGTGTGTGTGTGTGTGTGTGTGTGTGTGTGTGTGTGTGTGTGTGTGTGCGTATGTATGTGCTTGCGTGTGTGTGTGTGTGTGTGTGTGTGCCTGCGTGTGTGTGTGTGCGTGTGTGTGTGTGTGTGTGTGTGTGTGTGTGTGTGTGTGGTCTACTGGCTGCGCTGTTGGTTATACAGTCTGACAGCCGCAGGAAGGAAGGACCTGCGATAGCGCTCCTTCCCACACTTTGGGTGAAGCAGCCCATCGCTGAAGGAGCTCTCCAGTGGCGTCAGAGTCTCATGCATGGGGTGGGATTCGTTCTCCATCATGGACGACAGCTTAGCCATCATCCTCCTTTCTCCCACCACCTGCACTGTGTTCAGGGGGCCCCCCAGGACAGAGCTGGCCCAGCAGACCACTCCATAAAAGATGGCTGATGCCACCACGTTGTTGAAGAAGGTCCTCAGGAGAGCCCCCTGCACTCCAAAGGACCTAAGTCTTCTGAGCAGATCTGCTCTGACCCTTCTCATAAAGTGCATGAGTGTGATTAGTCCAGTCCAGTTTATTTTTCAGGTGAACACCCAGGTACTTGTACGATTACACCATGTCAATATCCATTCCCTGGATGTTCACTGTGTTCTATGTATTACAACTGGACATTATTATTTAAATGGCAGCATGGTCTTGCATATATTATTTATTTAACAACAACACTAATCTTCCATTTCATCCAGCCTGTGATAAAATCTGTTCTATCTGTTCCCAACGTAAACCACTTGGCTGAAATCCCTTATAGGCAGGAACGACACAGCAGGGGCCAAATGATAACTGAGATTGAACAAAAATGCCGTTATTAGTTCCATTTGCGTTGCCGTCCTTAAGCTCTATCAAACAGTGATGTTGTGGTGGACCAAGGGGGCGGGGCCAAGCTGCCGCTGCAGACAGGTGGTGCAGTCTCCAATCCCGGGGCCACTCATCTGCTGGGGATCAGCCTGATCCCCAAAAACAGGAAGGTGTGTGTGTGTGTGTGTGTGTGTGTGTGTGTGTGTGTCCGCAGTAGGATGGGCGTGTAGGCAAACCCGCCGGAGGGACACGAACCAGCACGGACGGCTGGAGATACCCGGATATCCCAGAACCGGGCCTGCGAGCCCGCAGTTTCTTTTTCGGCCAACGAGCCACCTTTTGTTCGAGAGACTTGTGAATAAACACGCCAACTGGCGCTGTTTTGCCTCCGCCGGCCTCCTCTTCCTCATTCCCTGGCCCTGAGCCAGAACGATGGTTCACAGATGTCTCCTCCATTCACACCTAAGTGTTCAAATCAAGTCAATCAATTACATTTTTACACTGTTAATCAGAATTTTTCACCCTTTCACGAGGACAACAAACGATGTAATCAGTAGAACTCCGTCTCCCTCTGTTCATGGAAGGTGTTGAAGTGGTTTGCAGTATAAAAGTGAAGTACATTTTCTATGTCAGTACATTATATTTTACTGAGAATAATCTTCAAGGAGCCAGGGTAGTCTACTATTCTTGTTATCTTACATGAAATATTATTAATACACACACACACTTGCGATATGTGATGATGTAGTATAACGCATTATAATATAATTAATACTGTGAAGATAATTTTTTAGTGATTTAAGAGGTCACAATCCTAAATCATTCCACATTAATAAAGCTATTTCCAGCAATCCCAAATAATGAATGTGTGGCATCTATTCAAAGTGTGGTGACTCACAATGCTGGTCATTGCGTGCAACGGCTACAGCAAATGAGTACAGCCATTTTTAATTCCTTTGTGGCTGTGCATGGATTAAC
Source organism: Zeus faber (assembly GCF_960531495.2). NCBI lineage: Eukaryota > Metazoa > Chordata > Actinopteri > Zeiformes > Zeidae > Zeus > Zeus faber. The sequence goes on from NC_137191.1 coordinate 20,463,689, forward strand.
GGGAAGGGATCAGACGGTTATTAATGTGTCTTTTTGGGGCGTCGACTGTGTGTTGCATAGTCGGTTACTAGACGACGACGCTCCAAGTAACACCCGACGTTGTGAAAGTCATCAGCGGGACCTCGGCTCAAACCTGAACCGCTGCCCTTGCTCCCCACCCTCACCTCCGCCCTTCCCCTGATCCTCACCCTAACCTCCCTCCCTTCCATTACTCATCATCCTCACCCCCTTCCAAACCTACCTCCCTTCTCTATTCCTCTTCCAAACCCTCTCCCCTGCTCTACTTCCCGCCCTAACAGCCCCCTCTCTCCATCCCTCATCTTATCCCCTTCCAAGCCACGTTACCTCACCCAAACCAGGCGTTGTATCCCATCTCCCTTCCTACCAACCCCACCTCTCCTTTCCCCCCGATCTATCAATCCCAGGACTCCCATTTGCCCGTTTCCTCCAACAATGAACTTGCCACCATCCCCTTAGTTTCTACATTCTCGTACAGAACACTATCTACACATCATAGTATCAAACATCACTTCCCCGCCACACAACAGCAGGGCAGCCCACCTCAACAATACAACCTCTTCTCGGCTTAAGGACCTCTTACAGTAGTTGCAGCCACATTCCCCAGGGAGCCTGGAGATTACACACCGTTTCCAACCCCGTCAACACATCGGCGACGTACACGGCCTCACCGCCCTACACGTTCATCACGCATGTCATCCATCATTACATGCACAACAATGTCGCCGACGCTATAGAGGAGAAACACAACACACCATGATAGACTCCGACAACAACAACAACAGCTACATACACTCCACACACCTCCTTTTTACAGCCTCCACACACTGATATATTTTTTATATATTATACATTTATTTATAATCAATTACACATCTGTCGCACAATTAATATACATTCATTACACATTTGTAACACATACTGTACATGACGCTAACCTCTTCTTTCCTTCGCTCAAAAGGCCAGTGATACAGAGACAGAGCAGTCAATTTCCACAATTATTTACCTTACCCAACCCTTACCCGAACATTCTCAAATCCAAACCTTAACCTTCTCTATGTATTACAATTGGACATTATTATTTAAATGGAAGCATGCACTTGCATAAATTATTTATTTAACAACAACACTAATCTTCCATTTCATCCAGCCTGTGGTGCAATCTGTTTTATCTGTTACCAACGTCAACCACTTTGCTTAAATCCTTAATAGGCATGAACGACACAGCAGGGGGCAAATGATACCTGAGATTTAACAAAAATGGAACTGTTTTTAGATCCATTTGCATCACCGTCCTCACACTCAATCAACTACATTTTTGCACAATTAATATTAATTTTTTACCCTTTCACGAGGATAGCAAACGATGTAATCAGAAGAACTCCATCTCCCTCTCTTCATGGAAGGTTTTGAACGGTGATAGCAGTAGAATGGAAGTAAAGTAGATTCATATGGAGCATATGGAAAAAATACATTATATTATACTGAGAATAATCTTCAAGGAGCCAGTCTACTATTCTTGTTATCCTACATAAAATATTATTAAAACACACAAACCTTTGATATGTGATGTAATGTAATAGTATAATACAGTATAATATAATTAATCCTGTGTAGATAGGAAATTTTGTCTTTGAATAATTTTTAAACAATTTAATGCGTCACAATCCAAAATCATTCTACATTTATAAAGCTATTTCCAGCAGTTGCTATGTGTCATCTATTTAAAGTGTGGTCAATCACAAAGCTGGTCATGGCGTGCAACAGTTCCTGCAAATGAGTACAGTCACTTTTAATTGATCTTGAGACTCTGTGTATGGCTTAACGAAAGGGTCAGATGGTTATTAATGTGTCTTGTTGGGTGTTGACTGTGTTTTGCAAGGTTATGTCGACGATTTTTTAACCAAGTTACACCCAACGTTGTTGTGAAAGTCATCAGAGGGACCATGGCGCTACGTGAACCTGAACCATCCTGTTTACCCAACGACTACTTTGCAGAAGGAGTGAGAAATCCTGAGCTTTCCACCTTTAGGGTACCGAGACGCCAGTACGAGGTCACAGAACAGTGGAAGTACTTAGGGTGAGTTGTCAGACGATAACGTTCGTAACTTGATTATAGATTCCCAATTCAGATGGAGATATTTGTGAAGATTCTTTCCCTGGTCGCCTTCATCACACTTGAAGGCGACT
>NC_137191.1:20470896-20530896 GCF_960531495.2 Zeus faber
AGATGAAATTATTGTTGTTATTATTATTATTATTATTATTATTATTATTATTATTGTTATTGTTTTTGTTTTTGTTGTTGTTGTTATTTGTGTTAATGCTATCACTATGATAATGATGAGGAGTATAACTATGACTTTTCGTATTGTTTTAATTTGTTGTTATTATTGATATAATAATAATAATAATAATAATAATAATAATAATAATAATAATAATTATTATTATTATTATTATTATTATTATTATTATTATTATTATTATTATTATTATTATTATTATTATTATTATTATAATTATGTCTGGAGGGGGTAGCAGTGACACCAGTGGGTGGTGGCTGATGACGCCCAGGATAATACCTAGTGAGTTGGCAGGAGGGGTTAGTGCTGAGCCTGTAATAACTGGGAGTAGGACTGTGGTACTGTGGAGTTAACATTACTCAGCATTTACTCTACTCCTCACTGTTTTATAACATCAAACTCTAAAGTGGAAATATATGCGACAGGAATGATATGATACTGTGATATTCCCTATTGTATATATATAAAAAATATATATATATACATATATATATGTATATATATATATATACTGTATATATTTATAATAATTTCTATTTATAATTCCATGCCAACTTGTTATGAGCTGTTACCGATGAAAGAATGATAATCTTTTTTGTTGTTGTTTAGGGCTACAATAAAACAATGGAAAACTTTGTTGAACAATGAGAATGAGAATCTGAATCAGATACGATTGGCATAGACAAAGGTTAACAGTCTGATAAATAAATCAATCAATAAATAAACAAATACAATAAAATGAAATAGAAAGTTAATATGAAAGGAAAAACACAAAAGCCGAAAATACAAAACAGATATAGTAAAATACATAAGATGTACAGAAAATAGAACATGTGATTCTAAGCACAGGTTAATAATAAATTATTTAAACTAATTGGTGTTCATACAGGGTATACATACAGGGTATACACTGCATACGGGGTACATACATACAGGGTATAAATGACAGACTTTGACAGATTTTAAGAAAACAGCTACAGCGCCGCAAAAAGTGTTTGCCCCCTTCCTGATAACCTCTATTATCGCATTTTTGTCACACTAAATGGTTTGTCACACAAATACTGATATTCAGCAAAGGGAGCCGGAATCAACACTCTAATTGTACTCCAACTTCCATTTGACAGAGGGAGACTTGGCAGACGTCTCTGACATCACTGTGCTCCCTGGTGCTCTCTGCCTCCCACAGCACTGACACTACATGTCTGGACCTGACCTTAAATCCGTCTTACAATGGTACGCACGCACATGCATAGCTCTGTGCAGGAGCAGCCATGCACGGTTACACAAACGCCTGCCATTAAAACATCATCGCCACAATCTTTGGACGATATCATGCAAGGTCTTTTATCAAGTGATGCATCATCGTTCAGTCACCTTCAAATGAAACAATGGGGAGCAATGCAAATACGTTTCAGTCTCATTGCTACATATTTGGTTTGCTTGCCTTTCAGGGGAATCACAATCATGCATATCGTCCATTATTTAGGGAAGGGGTTTCCAACCTTTCCTCCTCAGAGGCCCCCCTAAGTCAAACCTGATTCAATCTGCAACGCCCCTTTTTGCCTGATGATTAGATTTATTACATTTCACTGCATATATGTATGAAAGTATGTATATGTATGTGACAAATGAAAATCTTGAATCTTGAATTTATCAGCAGTTGCTTTTTATTTTCGTCTGAATTGGTTCTAATATGATGGATCAGTAGAAAGCAAGTTTCTTATGGCATGAAATACATTTGAACATGTAGTCGTGCATTTTCTGACAATTTATATTTGAATTAACGGCTTTTGATCCAATATTTGTTTTTTAGGGAGGATATGCCTCAAATCGTCAAAGGCCTCGCGACCGCCCATTTGTGACATCCGCCAACCTCCCGTGGTGGTCTTGCTCCCTAAGTTGGGAATCACTGGTTTAGGTTATTTCACTTCCTGATGTCCCGCTAATGAATCAATGGATTTTGCGTAGTTTGACGTGCCTGACCGTACATTTTGGTCGACCATAATTACAAAAGTGAGTCAATGGCACGTCCACCACACCTAGCGGTGAAGTCAACAACAGGGAAACCGCCAGCACTGGTTCTCTTCGGTCATTGTTCACACACACAGCTTTTCTAGACATTACAGCAACACTTCTGGTCAAAATTAGACACTTCGGGGGTAATCAGTGGATCGTCTAGGTCTTCAAAACCAGTTGCCTAATTCACCCAAAAACGATGAGTCTGATTTTAGCAGCTTTTCTCTTTTGCGATTGGCTGCTCTCGATCCGTGTGCGGGCGCATAAGTCTCTGTCCCTTCACATTCGGTTTCATTTTGGCTGGAGTGTTCCACAAGAGTGGATTTTTTCGTTTTGTTGAAATCCTAAGAGACTGATTCAAAGGTGTTTGAGATGATTGTGATGATAATATTGATGTGTCTCGCTATAACAGCATCTGGATTACCTGTAAGTAATTTTTTTTCTCTATGTTTTGCAAAATATGATTTTTTTTACGGCTGCAAGTAATTTTGGAAATATTTTACTTACTTTATAACTTATTTTATCTTACCTTGTTGAGCTGTGCATTACTTGTTACTGATTTTTATGCTTGAATGTATATATTGTGAGCATAGGATTTACATTCTCACTTTGTATTTATCTTCCCCACTGAGCTGCTGCAACGCCCTAATTTCCCCAACAACAGGTTATAAATAAAGTACGATCTTAATTAAACGTGAGTTCTGACGCGGACACGTCTTGTACTTTGGGCTTCATCCAACAGGTGTCTCCCGGTCCAGAGCAGCGGGGACCGGACCTTCTACCTCAAACAGCTCCTGTGGAGACCCCTAAAGCTGGACCTCAGGTTCTGGTCCAGATCCACCCTGGTCTGCAGCACCAGCAGCCTCCTCCTGGAGCCGCCGCTCAGCTTCCAGTTCCTGAGACGGTTCCTCGGACGGTTCCTCCGTTCCTGCTGCAGCACCAGCCCTGGTTCCACCAAGGAGGAGTCCCACTGATGCTGCCCTTCCAGCCCAGCCTGCAGGGAGCCCCACTGCCCAGCCTGCCCACACAGCACCAGCAGCCTCTGGTAGGCCATACTATTAGAACTAGATTTCTGGAGATAGGATAAGATAAGATAAGATAAGATTAGATAAGATAATATAAGATTAGATAAGATAAGATAAGATAAGATAAGATAAGATAATATAAGATAAGATAAGTTAAGATGAACCTCCAGGGAGCTCAGTTGCCTGGTCAGGCCACACAGCACCAGCGGCCTCTGGTAGAGTAAACTAGGGAGCTAGAAAGACAGAATTATATATACAGTAATATAATAGCTACCCTCTCCAGACTGGATAGACATTAATAGCATGTTCTCACGATAACGAAATTTAAAAAATGAAAAAAAGTGACATTCTTTGTGTTTTCTAATCTCATTGGCTGTGGCAGCACACGATATGAAAACGATTTTGTCATTATATATATACGGGTATTACAGCAATAATTATTACAACCACAGCTGCTGCTACTTTTGTCAGCTTGTGAATTGCTGATATAGAGGTATATTGTATATGGCCATCATTTTCTATGTTTTAGTTCTTTTTTAGGTTTATGGCACATTTTTCTCACTTTTTTAAAATTATTGTCTTGTTCTTTTTATCTTAAAACCTTAATCTTTTGACTACTACTAACTATACTACTAGTACTACAACTACTACAACTACTACTAATAATAATATAAATAATAATAATAATAATAATAGTAATAATAATAATAATAATAATAATAATAATAATAATAATAATCACAATAATAATAATAATAATCACAATAATCAAAATAATCATAATAATCATAATAATCATAATAATCATAACAATCATAATAATCATAATCATATTAATAGCAGCAGCAATAAATTGTTACTCACCTCGAGCATGAATCTCATTTCCATTTCTGTCATGTATGTTGTGATTATGTGTGATTTTCAGATGTTATCTCCTTATGGGTATTTCCCTGTTGTTCCATCACCACAGGGGAATCAACAGGTGAGAGCTGGGTTGTTGATTTTCTTTTCCAACAAGGGCCAGAGATAAATCAAGTGTTTGCTGTCAAATGTGTGTGTGTGTGTGTGTGTGTGTGTGTGTGTGTATGTATATACATAGTATATATATACTTTATAAATCCAACTCAAAACAATAAAATCTGCTTTCTTTACACCTGAGAGTTGTGCAAACAAAACATTATAGCCTTTTCAGACATGTCTTGATGTGATATGTAATGTGATTTACAACCCTGAGAAAGAGTGTATCAACTTGTGGCTGATTTATCTTTAGTGTATGTGATAATATATCATAAACTGCTATGGGCAGGGTATTCAAAATGAAAGAAAAGTTATTTAGGTCATTCAATTATTATTTATGTAAGTTTTTGTACAGACTCAAAATTGTAAAAATGTAGAATCTCTATTCTTTTTAGTTTCAGCAGTACTCGCCGTACACATTTCCAATGGTTTTCCAGGGACCACCTCTCCCTAACCCTGGATTTCCAGTCCCAAACCCACCAAATATTCCAGTCCAGGCAGCTGGAGAAACGCCTCCGGGACACATCGCTCCTGCAACGGCACCTCAACCCAAGGAGCAGAAACCGGTATCTGTCATTTATTCCTTTACATTCATTGCAATTTTGCAGATGCTTTTGTCCAAAGTGACTCTCAGTAAGTACTTTTTGTCAGGAGCGGTTAAACCAACTTTATATCACAGTTGCAGCCAGTGAAACGTTAGAACGTTTTAGAAAAAAGTAGCATGAGTAGAGTTAGAAAATTCTTCTAAAGCAAAGGGGGGAGAGATCTGTATGAGATTGATGGGTGCGGGTCAGTGCGAGTGGGGTCCAGGTATAGAAGAAGAACAATCTTTAATCATCACACCACACTACAACACATGCACGCACACACACGCACATGCTTTGGATGGCGGCTGGTGAAATGAGGCCTCTGCATTTAACCCACCCTGGCTTGTCCTTCCTCCGGGGCCACAGCCAGGAGCAGTGGGCAGCATTCGCGGACGCGCCCGGGGACGAGTGTCCATCGCTGGTCAGACGATGATGAGTGCATGTTTTTGGTGGGGGTCCTTACTGACGTGGAGGAAACAAAAAAAAAACAATGTTAGAAAAGTAGAAGAAATACAAGAATACTAGAATTAAGCAAAATCTTTTTTTTGGTGGTGTTTAACATCTTAATCTAACAAATACAACCCTTGTGAGATTAATAATTTTGTCATCTTAGAAAACATTCCCGGAAAGATCAGGTCAGGAAAAATGCCTGAACATTTCTCCTTGGGGAAACATCAATATATTGCTGTTCTAAGTACAGCTTAAAACCATCTCACGCTTTATTTCCCAGATTTTCTGGCATGGTAAGGTTTTTGCGGTGTGTTTATAACACTTATTTGGTTTCCATCCACAGAACCCTCAAATCCTCTACATGTTTCATCAACCAACGGTAAAAACAGCATCCAAGTTATCAATCAATGTGAACCCATTATATTTGGCTCAACATTTTGTTTTTTCATGATGTTTGTTCTGTCATTCTTCCCCAGGCTTCTCAGCTTGGCGGCCTCAGCTCTGAGGAACTCGAGGTAAAAAGTGCCAAGATCTCAATCTGCTTTTTCAAGTGTTGAACCTGATGGACCCACTGAACTCAGTTACACAGATAGTGGCATTCTAAAAGGATTGTGATGCAGTTTAATGTCCAAAAAAATAATAATTTTAATGTTGATCAGTATGAACTGAACTGAAGTCACATAAAATACAAATGTTCCAATTGTGGCAATTGACTAGAGTTCTTGACCATGTTAAAAAAAAAAAACAATTTAGTTTTATTTCAAATTTGTTCCCCTATGACCTGAATTTATTTAGATTATTTTATTTATTATTTAGATTTCCGGCTCATTAAGAGCCCATTTTCCACTTATTGAGTCATACATTTTTTTATTGCATATTGATTGTCATCATTTTCTCACCACTAATAGTACATGTGATGCCCAACAACTGGTTAAAGCGTCAAATGTTCCGTTTCAGTTTTTGCTTTGTTAGGTCATTTCACATTGGGTCTTTTAGGAAGTCCCCCCAGATACATTAAATCTCTCTGTGTTTCAGATGGCGGCTAAAATAGGAAAAATGGGTTTATTTTTGCCCAGCCTCGAGCCCAATGTGCTTCCTGAAGCAAGACCAGTGTCTCCTGAGGCCCGAGCCTCTGGACCAGCCAACCCCAGTCCCCCGGTCTTCAGTCTCCCGTCCCTCCCGTCCTCCCCAGGCATCCTCCGCCTCAGTCCTGGGATGGCTGGAGCCGTTTGGTCGATCCCTGGACCAGGACCCGAGGCTAAAGAGATCCCTGCGGCGCTGGAGAGCCCTGGGAAGAACCAGAGCGCGGGTCTGGTCCGGAACCATCATCCTGTGGCTTCTGCTGCTCCTCCTTCTTCCTCTCCCCAAATCAGAGCTGCGGTCGCTATTAAAGAGTCCAATAACGACATCAGTTACGGGATAAAGCCATGAAAAGTAGCCCCCTGAATACTGCAAAGGGAAAAATTGACAGAATGTATATAGAACGTACGTTTCCCGAATTCCCCCCACAGATGAATAAAGTGTGTTATCTAATCATACTGTATCTTATAGATGAGGTGTTTATTCATTTTATATTTATTTCCGTGTTTCACTAGACTCATTTCTTTTTATTAACTTTAATAAACTGCTCTCTCTCTCTCAGCAATATGTATGGATGTCTTATGACAATATGTATGGGTCAAAAATGAAAGGACTAGATGATTAAAACAAAACAATCACATTCAATTTACAACAACATATGAACTCATTGACAGTATTGACTAAAAAAATGTCACAACGCCTATAACCAGTCTGGAATTACTTGGAATATTGAGTAAAAATCTGGAATTTTAGATAAATATACTGAATTGACGAAAACATTTTATTCATAGTATTTTTATTGGGCTGGTTTCGGGTCATATAAAACCCAAAACCCACACAGTTAAAATCATAAAAAAATTCACAGCACCTCAGAAAATGTAATATTTTTGTATTAAATGTTGTATTCCATGAGGACAATGATAATATATTAAATTATGAATTAACTGTCAACTGTTGTTAATATTGCATTTTTGACCAATTAACGAATACCTTGGGATTTCGTTGTTATTCTTACTCGTGGTGGTACCAAAAAAAGGCCATTTACTAAGCTTTATTGCAAGTTATTACACCTGAAATGACAAATTATTGCACCCGTGATTAAACCCACTGAACCCAATGAACCATGGGTGATCCATTTTCTATGTACCAAATATATTTAACATAACTTTAATAACTTTTAAAGTGTATCATTGACTGTAAAAATCCCTCAAACCTTTTGAAAGGTTAACAGGGTTACTAACTGGCAAGTAGCTGTATTTAAAAAAAACCCATCATATTCCATTATTCCATTGTGTTTTGCCATGGGGAAAACCATGATGAAACACTTGGGATAATTAATGTACATTTCAAGCCAAAACTCTCTGTAGAGATCTTTCAGATAGATTAAAAAAAGCTGCCAAAGCAGATTTGAAGTTATAAAAGAAAATAACTTGGCTGATAATCAAAACCTGTCAAAAGTTTCAACATCCTTGGTTTTGGAATCAAATAAATAGGAAGCCATTTCCTTCCAGACATCCCAGCCCTCCTCAAGACTCCTTCACAGCTTGTGCAGTGCTAAAACGAAAAGGTAATTCATATCTAAAAAGTTTACTAGTAAACTTGGAAAATATATATTTTTCATTAGCCTAAACTGTTATATTATTATTATTATTATTATTATTATTATTATTGTTATTATTATTATTATTATTATTTGTTAATTAATTAATTAATTAATTTATTTATTTTTATTATTATTTTTATTTTTAATTGGTGAATATGTGTCTAAAAACCGTCTTTAACAGCTTCATCCAAAATGAAATCTCTGCTGTTGGTCGTCTGCATCATTGGGACTGCGATCTGCGCCCCAGTAAGAACAATAACAATCTCAATTTAATCAATTTAATTTAAATATTTTTTTTCCTTCTTATTTTTCATATTTACCTACTACTAATAAAAATGTGTGTACTTGAATATTAAACTGCACTAGAAAAAAAAAAATCCTTTGATTATAAAAAACAAACAAACTGAATCATAGCAGTGCCTGTTCATGTTATTAAGTTCTATCAAAATCTGTTACTTCTCCATATTTTCAATCTCCATCTACAGTCGGACATGTACAAGGAATTTGACTTCGACCATGCCCCAAATCAGGTGAGAGGTCATTGTTTTACTGACCAGTAGATGTTTTTATTCTTTTTTTACATTGAACCAAGTCATAAATCCACACAACCTCATATGACCCTTACCTGCAGTTGTTATCATTACTTGTAGAGACAAGCTTTTAATTCGAAGGAGATGTCCAAACTTTTAACCCCTGCACTTTTATTTTAAATCCCATCTAGTTATTTTCTTTCTGTGTGAGTTTGTCCCCCTGATATGAAGACAGCATTGAATTTATTGCTATGATTTTTGTTTATATTTTAAGGCTGCTCAGGCTGTACCTGCTGGAGCCGCAGTCGATAATCTGGAAGTGGTAAAAGCTGAATTACAGTAATTATTATTTACAAATGCATGAATATTAAAAAAGAACACCCTCCGCTATCATTGTGATCTGCATTGAATTTCTTCCAGCTCCTTCCTGTAGACGCCGACGAAAGGCTTGTTGGAGGACCCGTGAGTTGAAACTAATTCGTATATGCTCAATTGCAGCTCTTACTGTTGTCGAACTTATAAACTGTGTTTATATAAAGGTCCATGGTTTCATCAAGTACAAAATTCCCCAAGCAAATGGCCTGGAGAGCAAAGAGTTTGTAAGTAGAATCTTTCAGTCAATCTCGTTTACAAGGACGCATTTCATAATAAATTGTCCCCTCTATGCATTCATTGTCTTTTCTTTAATTCCATCAGTTCTATCCCTTTGGATTTGACAATCCTGCTGCTGCCGCTGCACCCAATGCACCCTCTGCACCGGCTGCACCCGCTGCACCGGCTGCGCCAGCTGCACCAGCTGCGCCAGCTGCGCCCGTTGCTCCCGTTGCGCCCGTTGCGCCCGTTGCGCCCGTTGCACCTGTTGCACCTGTTGCACCTGTTGTGCCCATTGCGCCTGTTGTGGTAAGAGGCCCCAGTGATTTGCACCGCAATCTATTCAAGGGATTTGGGGTTTTGTTATTGTAATTAATGACTAATGCCTAATATACACCAAAGGACTTTTGCGTCACTTTCTGGAGGATTTTCGCATCCCAGACAAAGATCTGAATATCTTGAGATCTCTTGAGCGATCAAGAGAGATCTATGTCGTCAGGGTCATCGTAAGGGGTTTTGTCACCATCAGTCGTCTGATCCGAGATGATCAGAAACTCTTGTGATCAGTCCCAGACTAGTCTGGAGTACAAATTTGACGAGAGTGTAATCTACAAGTTGCTTGTTAGCTGGTTTTATATGATCTTTTAAGTCTTCTAAGTGTTCTACCTTTCAAAGTTTTTCAAAGTCGCCTTGTCTTTCACCGTCTTCTAAGCCTTCTGTCTTATAAGTCTTGGGTCTCGGCTCCTTCTTTCAAAGTCTTCTCGGTTTTCGACCTCATACATCTTGGCTCCTGTCCTCCTGGCTCCTGTTTGGTAGAATCCTAAAACGTGTGATCCCCAGTGATCACCAGTCCTTGCTAAATCCTAAAGTGTGTGCACCTATGGGATGGGAAAACAATGTCTTCACATGTGTGATGCTGTCTATTGAAAGTATTTTGGACGTCTTTTCATGTATCCGTGACATAAGAGGGTCAAACAGACTGACCGGCAGGATAAGCTTCATGAATACTGGTCGCAAAGTAGTGGAAATTTGGCAAATGAGAGGAACGGCAAAATGTCGCAATACTACATTGGCAACTGCTCTGAGAAAAACAAGTTTTACTCTGTTTGTTCTGCTGAGGTTTGACCACAGCATGTGTCTGTGCTTCCTGCTGACAGTCTTACTTTTAAAACCTCTGTTATTTCAGGCTCACGATGGTGATGAGGATGATGAGGATGATTGAAAATGTGAGTCAGTAATGTTCTTCGCACCCACCCGCACATAGACCCTGCCTTTTTATGACCTACACGTTATTAAAAACAGAAATGTTCTATTTCTCTTTTCTATTCAGGCATCCAGAGCCTTAAGATCGACTGCAGAGTAATGTGACCCCTCTCCCCATCTAACAACATTGCCTTAATCTCTTCAAATCCCCCCCAAAAAATGTTTAAAGCATTGTAAAGAAATATCTTATTTTACATTTTGCTTTAACCCCAAATTACATTTTTTCGCTTCTTTATCCCCGACTTGTATGTCAACTGATTTTCAATAAAATTTAAATACATTTCTGGCTTTGTTTATGCATAATACGTATTATTGCTCTACAACAGATTGCCAAGTTGTCAGTTTTTGAATGAGCATAGTTATTTTTCTATTTTAGACTGTTATTTCCATAGATTATTTATTCATCCCCATCTAATATTCAATCCTAGTAATCTATCGAAATGAATTGGGTTTCACTTCATTACTTATTTTTTCTCAAAATATTTTTTACAACTACATAATAAAAAAAAAGGATCACATGGACACATAATTACAAATGCAGGGAATGCCAAAAACGAATCACCAATGGATTCACATAAAAGTAATTTCACACGACACAATTATATGCCGTTGACTAAAACACTTTTGGAAACGGTGCAGCATCTGCTGCCTTGGCGTTCTTTATTTTAAAATGTTTTTAGGTGCTTAATGCAATTCAGTACGATGCTCAATCAGTAACAATGGACAATTAGTGTCAATTAGCTATTTGTGACTCTATTAGTGATTAAAGGAAGCCATAAGAACTGCAACACTTTTCCACAGGTTTTGGAAGCAGCAGTTATTAAGCCAAAGTTAACAAAATGTCGCCTTCCATAATTTACAAATACAGACCTACTGTATGTCAAACATTATTCACAAAACGGAGTCTATTTCTCATCCCTTGGCAACTACAGTATGCATCTAGGGTTCCCCAAGGTTTAATGCTCGGGTCTCTTTTAGTTAACCTCTATGTGCTCCTGTGCACCCGAATGAGGCAAAATATCTAAACTGCCTACCAGAGTTATGCTGTGTACACCATCGACATAACCCTCTCACCAGTTGGCCATGGACTGAACAAATGAATGCTTGGATGTGTCAAAATACGAGTCCAAATTTGCGCTTCCAATATGAACCAGATTTGTTATCATGCTTACAATGTTTAAATCTAGGCTGAAAAACGTTATATTTTCAGGGAACAGTCGGCATGGTTTGTTTTGCATCCGTAATTGTATTGCAGTGGCAAAAGTAAATCCTTTCAATACAGTATGGTGATAAATCAACTCAACAACTTCACTATAAATTCTGTCATAGATGCCAAGGTACTTCAATTGGAAATCTACAAACAAAAAGAAGTGTATATATATATATATATATATATACTGTATATCATAAATATTGCATTCAGGTAGAGAATATGAGGGAGTTTTCCTCAGGTGGGTAGGGTGCTAGACAATGTAATCCAACAGTCTGCGATTACCCAGAAGGAGCACTTGGCCACTAGTTATTTACTAAAGCTTCAGGCTAGACAGCCGTACTTTTAGACCAGGTAATATTAATGCTCTCTGCTCTGATTGGTTCAGAGATGAAGCCACAGCGTATAAAAGTCCAGATAGCGGACCAACAGTCATCTGCAGCCTCTACAGCATCTCCATCATCTGCATCCTTGAGTCAACGCAGAGGGTGAAATACCTACAAGGTGAATATACCGTAAGTAAATTAAAGTATGGCTGGTTGTACTGGGGTATCCATTTCAAATCACACCTTGTGAAAATGATTTAACTGGGAATTGCATTGCATATTTTCTACACTGTTTATTTGAATGTAAGAAAATCTCTTCATTTCTATGTTTGAAGAAGCTGCAGAATGGAGCGTACCATCCTGTTGCTCTCTCTGGTCAGCGCAGCATCTGCTGCACCGGTAAGTTGGAGAAGACGTTTAATGCACTTTTTTTCCAATGCAAAGGAAATGAAATAATTTTTAGTGGAATACTAGTAATACTGTGTTTCTTTGTGTATTCCTCCATTTATGTGCAGTTCTACCTTAATTACTTGTCTCATTACGGGCGTCCGAGACAGCCTGCTCCCTCTACACAGGTAATCACCCAAAATGTAATTCACTGTTTTATGGGTTTTATATAGGTAGCCTGTTAGAAGTTTTACTTCAGACGTGCTGAAATATATTAGAAATATATTTTCATTTAGTTTTGGTTACTTTTGACAACTAAAATCATACACTTTTAACAAGTACTGTATACCAAAGTAAAGACCAAGCTAGATTAATGGTTCGATATAGTTTAGTGATATTACCAAATGTACTTTCACTACACTTACAGCAGTTACCTGTATACTAAAGCAATGCTCTAATTGCACTAATTCATGCATTGAATTAAATTGACCAAAACACAAAAAGGAAAACACAAATGATATACTAAAAATTTACTTTCACCATGGAAAATCACTGACTTTTTTCCACTTTGGGGTCCCAACAAGCAAAAGCCTGTGGAAGAATGTCAAAGGGCTTTAAAAGATCCACAGGAGAACCTGAAATAACAGGAGAAACCCCCTGAACCCCCTTTGAGGGAACAGGAATTTCCCTTCCAGAAAGGCTGGTTGGGGGTGCAATTAGACGCCAGGGAAAAGAGACCGCTGTAAAATTGAATGTACAGCAAAATCTAATGTTTATTCGGCATAGACGGCATAGACGGTATATACGGCGTATATTGAATTCTTCAGCATAGAAGATCTTTTATTCCCTCTCAGGTGGATAATATCTACCCGGGAGCGCAGCCCCCACCCTGGGTCAGCATGGAAATAGTAGGTCACGCTCCTCTAAATCTATTTATTTCACCAAGTACATTTTCAAATTCAAGGAATTTCTGTATTTCATTTCTGGTCTGAAAATTTGCAAAAATTTGAAAAAACCCCCAAATATACAGTAATTATGATAACTGTCATATGTACATTGTGGTATATGAGGTATCAGTTATGACTATGTTATTACAAATGTTTTAGTCTAGAGTCTTTATATTAATGTCATACTATTATTTGATATGGTAAGCTATTCTATTTTCTTATTTTATCAAGGTTTATGCACCAAGATTCCCAGTAGGGGGCGCTGCAGGTGGATCTAACCCTGCATCGGTGGGCAATGGAAGCCAATGGGTTTCATTTCTTTTATTTGAATTTTTTTACCCACCACTCCCTATCGCTACAATATCCTGAAATGTGCTGCCTTTATTTCTCATTTTAAATCCATTTTCCAATTTCCTCCTCGATCTTTCCTCCACAGCCGCTTCCCTCTCAAGCCTTCCTAAAATATTCCCTCCCCAAGCTGCCGGGAAGGAAGAGTGAGGAAGTTGTGAGTTTTTTTTTACTCTATTTTTTTTTTCCAACTGGTTATAAAAAAACAAAACAAAAAAAAAACAACAAACAAACCATAAATTCTCCTGGGGCATGATGGGATTCATTTTGGAAACCTGGACTCCAAATGATACGACATTAAACTAGCGATTATGTACCATTGATTGCTCTCGACTTGGCACAACCACGATTACATCTTTGTTTTTATTTCACTTTTGACACCTTTGTCTTATTCTCTCTCTTCTCTTTTCAAGTACTACCCTATTGACCTCTCGCAGCAGAGGGTAAGCTATTTCATTTTTTTCCATTTAAATACATGGAAAGGTTGGAGCGTCTCTTAAACAACGCCTTGCTCTTTACTTTGTGACAGCTCTTCCCAGCTGAATATCCTCCTCCAAGCATCCCCCTGCAACCTGCCAATGTGAGGAAAAATGAGATTAATATATATATTTTTTAATTTTTTTTATTTTTTATTTTGTTATTCTTCAAAATGTGTTTTCTTTTCTGAATGTTTGGCCTTTTTTCCTGTGTCCCCCCCCCCCCCCCCCCCCCCCCCAGAATCCCACTTTCGACGCCAATCTTCCCCAGGTCCAGGACCCGTTCCAAGCAGCTCAGCAGGACCAGCGTGCACAGACGCACCAGGTCAAAGTTCAAAACCAAAATGTCCGAATTAAATACAAAGCTTCTACTTAAAGCTCATCTGATTTCCTTTTCCCATTTTTTTCCCCAGATGCCTAATTTCGACACGGGTCGCCATCAGTCCCCGGATCCTTTCCAGACGGCTCAGCAGGACCAGACCCGCCAGGTCCAAACCCAACCTAAATGTTTACACCACAACAGAGATTTAACGTATAATTTAGCCGTATAACTTCAAATATAAATATCCAAAATGAATAGGCCGCTTCAACTCATTTCCTCTGTACTTTGGAAATGTCAAATGCCCAAAACAGAAATTAACTCATCATATATAGACTCGCCTTGAGATAAATAATCAAAACATGATTGTTCTCTCTTTGCAGGTTCCAGGAAGCCCGTAATGTAGAATGAGTGGAAACGGAAAACGAAGAAAGACACTTTTGTCGGCAAACTTCAAATTAAATAAATAATGTGATAGTATGAATTTTCAATGGTATAGAACAAGTGCTACATTGCATAATGTGCATTGGATCCATGTATCATGTTCTGAATATTCTTTTTGTACGTGTTGAATGTCTAACTTAACATTGTTTCTCGTAGTGAAGCAAAATAAAAAAATATTACAAGCAACATTTTTTGGTGACTTTATTCATTTTGACTCAATTCAGTGATAAAAAATAGCTTGAGGAAACGAGTGATGATAATAATAATAATAATAATAATAATAATAATAACAATAATAATAATAATAATAAGAAGAAGAAGAACAATTTTGATTATTAATTTAATTTTATACTTTGAATATAATTATTAAAACTCCTCAATCCTCCTTGATCCTCTGCAGCAGCCATTCCCAAACTTTAGAATGCCACGGCCAAATTTGAAATGCGAAAAGCTTCTGCGGCCCACCCAAACCTTTCATCAAAACTCAATGACGAGATATGATGCGGATCAAAAACAGGTCAAACAAATGAAGAATACACATTATTTCATTGCCATGGCTTTGTTTTATGAGTTTTGATTACTTTTTTGAATGTAAATATTTAGTCATAAGTATTTTAAGGTTATTTCAAACTTAATTACCAAATTGAAAATGAACAACTTTTTTAACAATCTATTCCAAATGACCTCTCGTGGACCATCTGCAGTACCTTCACGGCCCACCAGGGGGTTGCGGCCCACACATCAGGAAACACTGCTCTACAGATTATAGCGTTGCACACATTGCATAAACATCAAATTGTGACAAACAGTATTTTTTACCACGTTACTCGGCTATTTAAGGGTGGTCCGTGGTCATGTTATACTGCTCCTTCCTTCCCGGGGAGTGGAACTTGTACCGACAGGTTCCTCCATTAACTCTCTCTCCTGTCTCCTGGCGCCGAGCTGCCTAACTATTTCGGTCTCCTGCTTACAAGTGTTTATTGCCTGGAGCTTTTGTCACACACACACACACACACACACACACACACACACACGCACACACACACACACACACACACACAAACACACACGCACACACACACACACACACACACACACACACACACACGCACACACACACACACACAGGTAAATATGCATTCCTGTTAATCCCTTCATCCATGGGCTCCACTACAGGCATAGGTCACAATTTACAAAGTGTGTGAAAAACGCTTTTGTCATATTATTCTAAACATTTTGTTGAGGTGTCATACTGAGTGTATTGACTGAACGCATGGTGACCACTACAGTCATAGATGCCGTTTAGTAAGTGCAAAAAAACATACATTTGGCATATTACATAAACATTTTTTAAATGTGCCATCCCCAGTGTAATGAAATCATTAACGTATGTGCGACCACTATAGTCCCCACATACACATACCATCTTTCTTCAAACGGACAATTGGTAATGTAGCTCTAATTTCTGCAATTATCGGACTTTTCAGTCGGCAGCGAATAAGGCTGAGAGCGCGCATCTCGCCGGGTGTGAAAGCCTCCACAGAGACGAAACCTGGACATAATATAACGTTGAATGATGATGTCACAAAGCAGGCACTCCACAAAGGAATCAAGGTACGCCAACGTTCTGCTACTTCCGGTAAATGTTTTCGTAGGTTTTTCACTAATTCCTGCTCCAAATGTGGATCAATATGGATCAAATTTGAACCACAAGATGTTTGAGACACCCCGGTGTTAACAAGCCTCAACCATGTCCGTGTGTTCAGTGGTTGTCGTGTTCCAGACACTTTAGAACAACATGGGTTCCATTCAAACGGATTGAACACCGCATGTCCCTCAGAGACATTTCATCAACTTTTTAAACTTTCGGGACTAAATAAAAAAAAATTGAACCTGTTGCTCTGGAGCTGCAAGCAAACTCCATGTGTTAGGACACAAACACAGAATATGTTTTGGACTGTTTTTGACTCTTTCAGTTTGCGTGTTACAACTGGCTCGAACGCTGCAAAATAAGGAGGGTCACGGCACCGGGTTCGATGGAACAGAACGTATTTATATTTTCAAAATGGGCAAAAGAGTAATATATCAAACAAAATGCTCCGCTGACGACAAGCAGGTAAGGCGACACACACACACACACACACACACAGACACACACACACACACACACACACACACACACACACACACACACACACACACACACACACACACACACACACACACACACACACACACACACACACGCATACATACACACACACACACACACACTGAACGGGAATGTGCGTTCATAGCCACAACCTGTAAATATTGCTGTCTGGCCCAATGACAGCTGGGATTGGCTCTGGCCCCTCGGTGACCCCACGAGGATAAGCGGTATAGATAATGGGTGGATGGATGGATGGATGGAATCATCTTACATCATCTTACATCTCAAACTCATCTTACTGCACTGCCCAACTGGAAGTTTGAGAATGTTGGCGTGTTGGTAATGCACAAATTTGTCCGAAGCTGCAGTGGTTGTCCTGTTCCAGACACTTTTAGCTTGAAAAGGGCAGAGGAGAATAATTATAATAATAATCATGATTACTATTATCAGATTGTACATATAGGCACCTAGCACTTTATGTGCTATGTGGATTGTTGATTAATGCTGCTGTGGAATATGCTTCTGTGTCTGTGTTGTACATTATTTGTTTTTGTTCTTTTGTTGTTTGTTGTTACTGTTATGTAACACCAACACAAATTACAAGCATCCATCTGCCTGGCAATGAAACTGTTCTGATTCTGAGGGAGGACAATCAGGGTGATGCCTGGGGCCAATGCTGAAGGCTGGGGTGAGGGGTCAGAAGGATCAGGGGGAAAAGGTGGGAATGTCCGAAGGGCGCTTTGTGCATGTCAAATTTATTTAAACGGTGGCCCAACTTTATCCTGTTCTACACCTGGGAGTGCAGGGTAAGATCTTATTTAATAATCTTTATAATAAAGTAGTATTATTAAAGTGGTATTAAGTAAATCTTAATTAATATTATTTATATTGGCATATACTGTATATTATAAAATAAGCAGTTTGACTTATCCTCTTTAATAAGCACTTATATGTTCAGAATGCCTCTGGCAAGGCTTTGTACTAAAGGGAAAATTTAACATTAAATAATCGCAAATATTTAAAATTCAGCTCAATCAAAAATGGTCGCAGAGCAAAGAACATGGACTAAAAACATTGACATACTTGGGTTGTCTTGCATATCATCGTGATTTACACTGCTGCTGTGGAGCGGTGTACAAAGTACACAACTCCACTTGAGTATAGATACCCCTGGTCAAATATTACTCCAAATGTTACATGAGTTAAAATTCTAGAGTACTTGCTTTTAAAAAAGTTAAGTATTCACAAGTACATTTTCGTTTTTATTGTCAACGCATTGTTGTATTTTTGCTACAATGCATTTACAGAACCTAATGACTCAGAAAATTCAAATGCAAATTCACAAAGAAAAATAGAAACAACAACAGCGGCAGCAGCAACATCGACAACAGCTGCAACGCACACACAAAAACAGCAGCAACATACACGCAAAAACAGCAGCAACGTACACGCAAGGACGTTACCGGAACCGGAAGTGGACGCTCTCACCGGAACTGGAAAGGTCACTCAGGTTAGAGATGGTTAAGTCGAGGTATAAGGTAACGTTAAGTTGAGGTATAATGCCAGCGAGAGTTAGGTTTAGGTATAAGGTTAGCAGCAGCAACGACAAAACCAGTTCAGGTGTAAGGTTAGGGGCACCAACAACAGCATCAGTAACGACAACACCAGCAGTGTCAATACCAGCAGCGGACAACAGCAGCAACAAAAACAGCAACAGCAACAGCAACAGCGCACAAGCGAAGACATCTCCGGGACCTGAAGTGGTAGCTCTCACCGGGACCACACCATCTCCTCATCTGTATCGAGTCAACCGTGTGTACCATCTCATCTCAACGAAGTAAAGCACAGCAAAGACGTCACCGGAACCGGATGTGGTAGCCCTCACCGGAAACGGAAATTTCAACTGTGTGCACCATCTCATCTTAATCCAGTCACGGTCCTTTAATTAGTGTCCCTAAATTACGGGTCAAGTTTCCAAACAGACCTCGGGAGGGAGATCCTTTTGACTCTCTCTCTCTCCAAAAACACACCCTTCTTATGATCCTCTAAGTGTAATATCACAACAGAAACAACCACAGCAACAGAAATAGTAGCAACATCAACACCAGCAGCAACAACAGCAAAACCAAGCAGGAACTGGAAGTGGCAGCTCTCACCGGAAGTCACTCAGGTTAGAGATTTTAGAGATGTTGAGTTGAGGTCCAAAGTTAGAGATATTTAAACTAGGGTATAAGGTTAGAGATGGTTACCATGGATTGCCCATCTTTTGCCCGCTATCTGCACCGGGGGGGGAGGTCTCCATCGGGGGCACTTCACGCATTTACTTGCCTGTTAAAACACATATGTCAAAATTAGTAAAATGAATTGTCTCATTTAAATACGGGCAAATAGCACCGGCGCACCCATGCTATTTCCGTGGCAGCGCAATTAGCGGTGCATTGCACCTTTTGCAGGGGCTTTTTGAATAAGACGCAAGCTTTTTTTTGTATTTGTGCAAAAGCTGCGCAATCCTTTTGCGAATTGACTTGCTTGTAGGTCCTGTAGAATAAAAAGCTTGTAGAATATGCTACAAAGCCAATAGAAATGTCTTAAGAAAATCAATTGAATCGATCAAAGGACAGCCGTCGTCTCTTGTGTGTGTGTGTGTGTGTGTGTGTGTGTGTGTGTGTGTGTGTGTGTGTGTGTGTGTGTGTGTGTGTGTGTGTGTGTGTGTGTGTGTGTGTGTGTGTGCTGTAGATGCAGCTTATTTCTGAAAATAGAAAAATAAATAAAACAACCAACTCACCTTAAAATCCCAGTTACACAACTCAAGCTTTATGACTGCCTAGAAAATAAAATGAATCCACTAACTACAATGCTATATGCTGTGGAGTTAAAAGAACAATATTTGTCTTTCAAATGTAGTGGAGTAAAAGTCATAAGTTAAAAAAAAAAATTACTCAAGTGAAGTACAGATACTTGAAAAATGCACTCAAGCACAGTATTCAAGAAAATGCACTTAGTTACTGCTGCTGTGTACAGTTTATGTATAGGGTTGTAAGTGTATATTCTATGCATATCGAGGTGTGTTTACATGAGTGTGTGGGTGTGTTTTTCTGTGTGTGTCTGCATGCATACAGATTTTTCCTCTCTCGCTCTCTCTCTCTCTCTCTCTCCACCTTCTATTCAGTTTTTTTTAGGACCGCAAAGCACTTACAAAATGCGTTATGTGTGAAGCGTTGTATAAAGAAACCTTACAGTTGCTTGGTTGCAAAGAGGTAGAACGAATGGGAATGAATAGCTGCTTCTCATGGTAATTGCGTGCATCAACTTGGACAATCATACTTTTACCAAGTATTCAGCAAAAGCTTCAAATTTGAACTTATTTTTTTGTGCTACAGAAAATCATAAGATAAAAACAAGGTCAAAGCCTGTTTCAGCTTCATAATGGACGACAAATATTGACTTGAAGAGGCTCTGCCCTATTCTTTTTTTTTTATTTATACACCCTTATCAGCCCCACAACAGAGAAATTTGCAATTTCTCTGCATTTTGCCCATTCTAGTATCTGATATATCGGGCTGCCATATAGAGGGGCCCGGGTTTAAGTGTCTTGCTCAAGGACACAGGACACAGCCACTACCAGGAGGAGCCTGGGATCCAACCGGCAACCTTCTTCTTACTAGACAACCCGCTCAACCCGCTTCACGTGACTGCATCTTCACAATTCACTCTTATTTTCCACAAAGAGTAGAGTGTCATAACGGCCGAGGAAGTCAGAACTAATGACACATACACGGATCAGCCTAAACATTGAAACCACCACCAATAACCACTAATATCATGCAGCTCTCCCTCGTGCCTCCAAAACAGCTCTGACCCATCAAAGTGCTCCACAAGACCTCTGAAGGTGTCCTGTGGTATCTGGCACCAAGACTTCAGCAGCAGATGCTTTAAGTCCTGTAAGTTGTGAGGTGGGGCCCCCATGGATCAGGCTTGTTGTTCCAGCACATCCCACGGACGCTCCATCGGATCGGACCCTAACCCCTACCATCCCATGATGTAAAAGAAAACGTGATTTAGGCCAGGCCACCTTCTGCCATTGCTGTCTTTCCGCCCAATTGGGTTACTTTTGATCACATCGGGCTGGAAAAAATAGCATTGGGAGTGTACCTAAAATTTTGGCTGCTTTGTGAAAAAACTGGCAGTTCTTTTGTATTTTACAAGAGGCGTGATAGTGTCCCGGTACACTGTTATTCCAAATCAAACCTGCCATCTGGTTGGTTTTTGGTGGATTGGGTGACTTTTAGATTGTTCTGACAACATTGGATGAGATCCCTGCAATGAGGCAGCTTTATACATTATAATATGGTATACTACCATTATACTTAAGATAAAGTTACCTATATTATACAAAAAACAAAATAAACATTTGGTGTGGGATACACTCTGCGCATGAGCACCCTAAAACAGGCACGTACGAGGACAGCTCACGCAGCCCATGGGTCCTTTCCCCGACCCGGAGGTGCCGGCTGTGATAAGCTGTTTACTGCACAAATGAAAGGTTAGAACAAACAAAGTAACCAAATGAAAACTCTACATTTATAATAAACTCTTCAAAATGAAATATGCGGTGTGCGACTGCATTATTTATTATTTGAAATAATACTATCGTTTTGCCCAACCTAATTGTGTGCACGCCAATTATGTTGGTTTGAAGGGCGTGACTGTTTGTGTGTGTGCGTGGTCGAATTCGGCGTGTTCATTTTGTGGTAGGGTGATCGGCCATGTTGTACAGACAAGATATCCCAAAAGCCTCGGAACAATTGATGTATGGGTGAGTCCGATGCCAGTTGATTTTAATTACAGCTGTGAACTCGTATCACCGGGTTTTAATGATCCCATTAAATAGCCTTATCTTGGCCTGACCAATTATTTTCTGCACCTGTGAGGTCAACTCACTGTATATTCTCTGTATCTGTGACGTCGAACTGACCATATATTCTCTGACTCCCTGAAAATAAACTGTTCGTCTCAGAGAGCTGCTCCTTAGCACATCTCTGATCCGACCCTTGTACAAGTAAAACCAACGTCCGTCTGCCGCTTTATTTATCACCACCGACTGACAAACTGCAGATTAAAGCGACCCTTTAATTTCTGTAACAATTTGGCATCACGGAACAGGATCATGCTGTGTCCAGGGGGACCATCGACGACGGAGCCGGCATAGACTTAAAGCCTCGTTTGGAGAACCGTTCTCGGTGGGACTCTGGGGCACCGCCTCGATCAACGTTCCTGAAAGCGGGGTAAGACAGATGTTGTATGATGGGAAAGAAGGTTTCTAATAAATAAATCAATTTAAAATCAGATCTAAAATCAGGATTTTTTTGATCCAAATACCAATGGATTTTCCTAAAGTGCAGTGTTTTATTCTCACCAAGGTTTAGAAGAAACCTGGAAATATAATGACGACTATATTTACTTCTATTGATAATCGTAAAGTACGTGAAATGAAATGTGGTTTCCACAGTTTAATTGATAATCGTAAAGTACGTCAAATGAAATGTGGTTTCCACAGTTTTATTGATGATCGTAAAGTACATGAAGTACAATGTGATTTATCTATTGATACGGTAAATAGGTACGTGAAATGGATAAAAACGCAGAATAAACACAAATTGACACAAAGGAAATCCCTAGGTTAGAAGGCAATCTTTAAATAAATAAAAATAAATAAATAAATAAATAAATAAATAAATAAATAAATAAATAAATAAATAAATAAAAATAAAATTATATAACTTGAAGGAGTCTAAATGCTATAAATGGCCTTGCACCTCAATATATAAAATAAATGCTAATTATACACAAACCAGCAAGAACTCTCAGGTCCACAGTCAGTGGTCTTTTAACTATGCGTTCGTCGTGCCAGAGTCAAATACGTTTGTGAGTGTTTGTGGCCTGTATCCAGGTCAGGGGAACACAAGATGATATCATAGCTCTCTAGCTATAGTGGTACGATTCTTAGAATATAGTGAGTACAGGCCATGGTTTATTCTTTGTTATTTTATTCCATTTTTTATTGAAGGCTAAATGATTTTGTATTCTGTACTGTGTAATCCATATTTCTCCTTCCAACCGTGAGTGCAGAGCCACCTGTTATCTGCTCGCTGGCACCATTCACAGAGTTTGTTTTATCAACAATCTTCCAGCAGCGGAGTTGTCACAGAACCAAAAGCCCCCCCACCCTTTCAGTACCAGCCAAACATACAGTAAAAATGCAGATATTGTGGCAATATTCCTGTGCAGAGAACATTATCTGTGTGTTAAGTGTTGTATGAATTAGTGTTGTGTCTTGTGTGTAAACAGAATCTGTGAGAGTATGGAGGTTTGTTGTATGGTCTGAACCGCGGACCATGGTCTGACCCACGACTCGGCCAGTCAACAGGGCCCATAGGAACTAAGGTGTGCAGAGCCATTTTGAAAATCGGTGTTAGTGTTGACTGTCTGGGACGTGGCAAGACTGGTAGTTGTAGAATGTCTGTTTCCTCCTCGTGTGCACTGTATTTTGTGCTGCAGCATTATTGCTGAAATTAATGTTGTTTGAGTGCTGTTGGGGTAAAGATGACGGTAATGTTATTGCATTGTGAGGGAAATAAAACGACATGGAAAAGTGGATGAGAAATGGACTGACAAAGTCATGAACGGAGATAGGAGAAAGTGAGCAGCTGGAGGGTTGGAGCGTACCGAGAGAAGTTTCTGGAAGAGATTCCAACTGCATGGGCTTTGCTGATGATGTGTGAATGTGTGTGTGTGACTAACCTCGCCCAGGATCCACAGCTTTGCCACCACACAGCAAAGATCGTAACACTGAGTTCCACCCACTCCAAGCTACACACATTTAGCATCGACAATAGTTCTGATTATTAACTAAAACCCATATATAACCACAACTGAAGCCAAATGACCCCAACGGAACCAGCGGAGCCAACTGAACCACCACAACTGTCTCCCCGCTCACCACATCGCTGCCAACCTGTGGACAAAACGACACCAAACTGTGCGTCTCAGAGAGCCGCTCCATAGCACATCTCCGATCCGACCCTTGTAAAAGTAAAACCAACGTCCGTCTGTCACTTTATTTATGACCACCGACTGACAAACTGCAGATTAAAGCGACCCTTTACTGTCTGTAACAATACTACCTGTACCATTCCACACCGACGCCTCGCCTTCATCGCTCATTCCATCTGTCATTACTGTGAAGTGAATATGTAGGCCCTCAGTCATTTGGATAACGTCTTAACAAAACCCTTGATCCATACGAAGTTAGACAGGAATATCAATGTGGCACGTGTCAACGTAAGATCACTCACAAATAAAATGTTTTTTAATCAGTGATTTTACTTCTGAAGTTAAATTACATTTGATGTCTCTTGTGAAAAGAATGATATCACTGCAACTCTTGTTGAACTTGTTCCCCTAACTACAGTATACGTTCCTTTCAATCAGTAAGACTGGACAAAAGAGCGGGTGGTATAGCAGCTACAGTATCTTCCCCAATCAGCTCAGTTGTTCTGAGATGAATTGAGGCAAATTTTGAATCGTTTGAATGTCTTGCCATCTTGCTCAACGCTGAATCCGATGTGCTCATTTAAACAATGCAGATCACCAAAGCAATCCTCAGTATTTATTCCTAGAGTTTCTGAACCCTCCCTGTCCATCACTCTTACTAGTTATGACTGAATAATCCTCAGTGGAGATATGAATATTCGTATCAATAATAGTAGTGACTTGAAGGCTATAGAATGTGTGAACCTCTTAGCCTGGCACGCGTAACATTTTGCATTTCTACCTATAACAATGCTATCCGCACAGAGAGAAGAACCCGCTTTTCAAAGATCATTGTAGACAATGACAGCAAGTCAAGGGCACCGTTCTCGACTACTGACCTGATGATTACGGTAAATCGGGCCTGGCTTCTGCCTCAAAATGTGAAGAATTTGCACAATTCTTTAACGACAAAATTGTAACTATTAGAGCCGGTATCGTCAGAAACACTTGTAAACCATTATGGTCTGCTCTCTAAGAGGCCGGCAGTTATGAGGAGCCTTAGTAGCATCTCTGATGAAGAGCTGATGTAAGATCGGAAGACAGAGTAAACCTTCAACTTGATGTCATGTCTTCTAAATTTGAAAATATATATTTTTTAATAGTGTCTCCACATCTGTTCTTAAAATAATTAACATATGTTTGGAGACTGGAATATTCCCCAAGGCATTTAAAACTGCTGTTGTAAAACCACCATGTAGACTATGGTGTGCTAAGTAATTACATGCCTATATCCAACTTACACTTCACGAGCAAGGAACTTGAAAAAGTCGTTTTTAATTAACTAAAAACTTTTCAAATGAAAACAGTATTCTAATGTCAGGTTATTTAATGTCAGGTTTTTAAACCTAGTCACCATACAGACACTGCTCGAACTAAAATAGTCAGCGAGACTCAGGTTCTGCTGCAGACGAGGTCTCAGTTCTTATTCTCTTAGATTTGAGTGCTGCATTTGACACAGTTGAATCGTCTAGAAAACTGGGTTTGTCTCTCTGTATGTGCTGTTAACTGGTTACGAACAAAAATTGCAGAGAGACAATTTTACATTAGTCTGGGAAATCGCATATCAAAGAAATATGACGTATCTTTTGGTGTTGCACAAGGAAGCTGTCTTGGTCCCTGCGGGGGTGTGTTCTGGCGCAGGGCCAGGCAACGAGGAAGAGGAGGCGGGCGGAGGCCTAACAGCGCCGGATCGGCGTGTTTTTTAATTACAGGTTTAAACAAAGGGTGGCTGGTGGGCCAAAATGATAAATCCACGGCTCGCAGGCAATATAAATATAGTACGCAGTTGGGTGCTTAAGAGCACTCCCGCCGCGTCGTGCCCGGCGGCTTGCATATTGGGCTCGTCTCGCCCCGTCCAACATGCCCCGCACGCACGCTGATCCTCACTGCAGGGACAACAAAGCATTTATTATTCCTCCGTTTGGGATCGCCCGATCCGCGGCAGCTGAGCGGCCCCGGGATGGGAGCCTGCACCGCCCGTCTGGAGCGGCGGCTTGACCACGCCCCCCTTGGCCGGCCACAGTCCCCTTCTCTCAACATTATAATAGGCTACCGCTAGGTCATATTAACAGAGAACACATGTTCAATTTTCATAGCTATGCTGATGATGCACATTTATACTTAATTTTATTTTTATTTTATTTTATCTCTATTCTATTCACTGACTGCAATATGTTTTAGGAATCTGTTAGTTTCAGTTATTTATCTAGGTAGTAATTTGTTTAGCTATTATGTTCGGTTTAGTAACTATTGTGCATATACTCTGACATTTCACTGCATATACTGTTTGTATGAACTTATGTATATGTACGTGACACATAAACCTCTTGAAACTTGAATCTTACAACTACATTGCCTATACATTTCTGACGAGCTGAATGACGTAAATGTCTTATGCTCCCTGACTACTTGTCTGTCTGCAATTCATTAGTGGAGCATTTATTTTCGAAAATTAAATGAGAGATAACACAGATATACTCTTAGTTGGCCCCAAAGCCAAAGGAAAAGCAAAAAGCATTTTTGGCATTGTTCAGTCTTAGTCTCTTGTGTGTTCTGTCATTATTCCTTGTGTTTCTCATCCTTCTCCCTCTTGTCTTGCAGTTTGTCTTTGTTCCCGTGGAGAACTCCCTCCTGTCTCCCTGGTTCCTGTCTCGTTCAGCGGTTGTCTATGTGTTTTTATCCCCTTCCCTCAGTGTCTTGGTGCTAGTTCGTCCTCCCTCCATTTTTGATGTTTCCTGGCTTCTCAGTAAAGATTATTCTCAGTTTACCCCAACCTCCTCTTGTCTTGTCTGCATCGGGGTTCCACTACCGTCTCTCAAGCCAGCGCTTGACAATTTCTTCCACCAAAGAAATATTGCCAATTTCCGTTGTTCATTCATGCTTTTATCTCAAGTAGACTGGACTACTGTAATGCTGTTTTTGCTGGGCTTCCAAAAAAGTCAATCGAGCAACTACAGCTAATTCAGAACTCGCACCCTTAGGTCCTCCATAGCCACTCTCCTAAACGTTCCAATAGTCCCCCAGAATATAATTTGGGTTAGGGTTAGGGTTAGCTGGGTTAGGGTTAGGGTTAGGGTTAGGGTTGGGGTTAGGGCTGCCTTCATCCACGATGCACTTAAATGGTGGAACACCGTACCAAAAAATATTAAAGAGGTGGGCTCACTGGACATTTTCGCTGCTTGGAGGCGCCACGACATAATACTGACCTTATACATCAGAACCAATTGGGATTAGTCCTGTACACTCCCGGACACCTCACACACACACACACAAAGGTATTCAATATTAAAGTGGTGAAATAAATAAATAAAATAAAAGCTGCATTTAAAAAACACAACCTAAAAATTTGTAATTGGGTGATAAAATGTAAATTTTAATTCCAGGAAGGTTCACGTTTTCTCTGGGGGATAGAGAACAATAAATTTATATTTTTCAAGGCTCATCATTATTATATGCTGCAATTTACACTTCTTTATAGTGGCAAGGCACACACACACACACACACACACACACACGCACACACACACACACACACACACACACACACACACACACACACACACACACACACACACACACACACACACACACACACACACACACACACACACACACACACACACACACACGCATACAGGCGGCATTGCAGGTTGAGAACTTGAACTCAACTTGCAGACTCACTCCGTCCTGATGCAATGGCACAAATACTCTGTGTTGTGTGCCCAGCATGCTGACAGCACAGGTAAAAAACAAAAAAAAAAAAACATGGATACTGTATCAAGCCAATTCCAAAAGCCATTGTTACCTTCGCGATTCCAACAGTCCAGCTGGTTCTTTTTGGCTCTTGCATATCCTACTTTTCCCCTCCTGCTTACTAGGCAGCTCCAACGAAGACCCAATCTCGGTCGCCGCTTGGGGCTGGGTTCGGCAGCGGGGAAAGAAAGAAACTACCTCACATTCCTCAAAAAGCATCAGCCCCTTCCTTGTGGTAGTAAGTAGTCGAAAATTACCTGTTGGGTTGCAGGATGTTGAATTTGGAGGACAAGAAACCAGATGCACTGTATGCCCTCATTATTCCCTTCCTGCAACTAGGCAGCCCCAAACCAGCCCCAATCCAGGTTGGGGCTGGGTTAGTTGGCAGACCCCAACCTTGAATGGGAGAAAGGCATAGCCGTTCCTTGATATGATTAAATGTTACATGGTATGACAAATAAAGCCCTTACAAGCCGTACATGCTGCTTCTAGAGTAATAACTGCTAAGGAGTTGGGAAAGAAACTATTGTCCAACGTCTACGAAAACCCATCAGCATTTTCTTTTTGGTAGTACTGATGTTGACAATGGCCTCCTTTAGTTGCAGGATGAAACTCGCCTGGCCTGAGTAAGGTAGCTGTTTTCGGCTTTCCCTTCCTGGCTAAACAAACTGTTGAACACAAATTGTTAAGCAATATGTGAATGTTGTTTGCAATATCTTAAAACAGTCCGTGAGTGTTCCAAACCAGGTGAGATTAGAGAGGGAGAACAGCCTGCGGCCCATTTTAACACCCAGATCACGAGGATTGTACCTGTCCTGATAAAAAACAGGCCCCGAGGTTTTTGCCTGAGATTGAAGCGAGATATTTAGTTTGTCCTTTTCTGTTAAAAAAACGTATTATTCTCCGCTGTACTAAACTTCAGGGCTCAGGGCACACGATGGATGAAAATGATTTTGTCCTTCTCCTTTCCTCCTCAGCTTAAAAACTGGCAGGGCAACAGAACGTGAAAAGTTCCGAAAGAATTCAACAATAAGATTTCCATCTCGTCTCTATCGGCGTAGCACATTCGGGACAGATTCACGTGGAGGAATTCCTGGAACACAGTTTTGAAGATTACAGCGCGTGTCTCTCATTATTTGACTTGGAAACATCACGCTCACAAAAACATACCGACCACCAACACGCTACACCACCACCGGGCATTCCTCTGGAAGAACAATCCAGACTACATGGAAAAAAAAGGGAAACAAACGTGTCTGCTGTGTTTGCATCTGCCACTTATCTTTTTTATTTGAACATTTAAGCTGTTAGGTGTTAACATTTTAACATTAAATTTAACATGAAAAAAAAAAGGCCATAGATTTTGCTGCTAATATTAATTAACAGCAAAATAATGATGATAATAATATTTTTATGTTTTAATTTTTTTATTTTATATTTGATGTACATGATTTTATATATATATTTTTTTTATAAAATTAAAAGATAAAAATATTAAATATAAAACTTATTTTTACATTCTTACATTCACACATTATTATTATTATTAATAATAATAATAATAATAATAATAACAATAATAATAATAATAAATAATAATAATAATAAATAAACAAACAAAGAAACAAGCAAATAAATAAATAAATAAATAAATAAATACACAAATAGAATAATCTCTTTCAAACAGTTCTTTATCCAAATGATCTGACAGAGACTACTCAGTTTCAGTATAATAACCTGACATAATAACTCAAGGTCATTGTTTTTTTTGTTTTCTTTTTTTTTTTAAATTTGGTCTCAGGGCAATTAAGACAAGTATGTTTACCAAGCAAATATGTGCACAGCATTTAATTACACATAAGAGGGGAATCGAAACTTACAAGTTTTGTTTTTTTTCCTCCAGTTTTGAAACGTAAGGGCATTTCTCCCGCTACAAAGGCCTCCGCCGTTGCAGTGTGCACCACGACCTGATTGGCTGACACGCGCACCTTCCAACATATAAATAGCCCTTGTGTATTTTAGTGATTAAAGTAGATTACCTCTTCTTCTCCCCGAAACACACACTTTCAGCTACTTCTCAGGAAAAAGGGTGAGTTGAAATGAATGAACAGACGTAAACTTTGCAGGTTATGGATATGTTGATTTGTGCCACAGTTCCAAAGGGAGATGGAGGCCATGTGTTTTTTCGTGTTTGATTTTTGTGTCTCTTCATTCTCCTTTCTCTCTTCCTCTTTTCTCAAATTCTCTCTCTCCCTCCCTGTCTCTCTGTCTCTCGCTCTCTGCCTCCAGTGCTCTCAGGAGTAATAGAATGATGACCCCAGTTGTGGCTTTGCTGTGCATGCTGGCCGTTGCCCTGGCTGGCCCAGTAAGTTGTTTTTTTCTCCAGAATTAAAAAATTAACTACAGATACTTACCTTTAAAAAATACAGTATTATTGTCACTTTTATTACAGTATATATTAGTGGAGTCCATACATGGCTCTGTCTCTTGTTCACTTGGTTCTAATTCTTGGTTTTCCAGATTCCGGAGGGTGAAAGGAATCATGTAGGTGGAGTTTTTATTATTATTATTTTTATTATTATTATTGTTATTAGTAGAATTATTATTATTATTGTTATTATTATTATTAATAATAATGATAATAATAAGAATAATAATACTAATAATAATAATATTTATTTATTGGGAGGGTGGGAGGGGTTGTTTTTCCATGAGGATTTCCATCATGCGGCAGGTCAAATCATGTTTTTCTGTCACGCCATAAACTGTTATTTTCCTGTCAGGCGGATGGTAATTGTGTTAATTACCTGTCTGGGTTCAAAGTTTTTAAAACGTGACTTCATCGACAAAGTACTAGTACTAGTACTCTATCTATCTATCTATCTATCTATCTATCTATCTATCTATCTATCTATCTATCTATCTATCTATCTATCTATCTATCTATCTATCTATCTATCTATCTATCTATCTATCTATCTATCTATCTATCTATCTATCTATCTATCTATCTATCTATCTATCTATCTATCTATCTATCTATCTATCTATCTATCTATCTATCTATCTATCTATCTATCTATCTATCTATCTATCTATCTATCTATCTATCTATCTATCTATCTATCTGTCTATTTGTGGCACGGTGGCGCAGTGCATTGCACTGCTGCTTCACAGCAAGAAGGTCCTGGGTTCGATTCCCGCCTGGGGCGCTGTTGGCACCGTGCTCCGGCGGGTTATCTTCCAAAAAAACAGGAGCCTTTCTGTGTGGAGTTTGCATGTTCTCCCCGTGCTCACATGGGGTTTCCTCCACCTCACGTCAGTAAGGACCCCCACCAAAAAACATGCAACCATCATCGTCTGACCAGCGATGGACACTTATCACCTGGTCCCCGGGCGCGTCCACGTATGCTGCCCACTGCTCCTGGCTGTGCCCCCAGAGGAAGGACAAGCCAGGATGGGTTAAAAGCAGAGGAGCCATTTCACCGGCCACCATCAAGCATGTGCATGTGTGTGTGTGTGCAAGCATGTGTTGTGGAGTGTCGTGTGACAAATAAAGACTGTTTCTTCTTTCTATCAATCAATCTATCTATCTATCTATCTATTGTAATCAAATGTGATATTTGATGAGTAATGATGCTTCTACTTACTTGGAGCGTGCCAATGCTGCTCTGCAGTGGATGAAGATACACAGACATCTCAAGCACCAGGTCAGTGGTCTTTTTACAACCAGGGCACAGAGAAGGTTTAATCATTTCCTGGAGGCCCAACAATTGCTGATGCAATGAATGAGCATAATTAATGAAGAAAGTTTTGGTTCTTTAATCATTTTAATGAATAATGAAAACTATGCCATGTGTGTGTGTGTGTGTGTGTGTGTGTGTGTGTGTGTGTGTTTTCTCCAGGGAACAGTGAAACCCATCCTTCCTGCAGTGCCTCCCGTGGTGGCTGGAGACACTTCAGATGAGGAGGAGGAGGAGAAAGGGGTGGGCCCCAGTTTGTTTTTCTGGTCTTAACACATTTCCTATATCAATTGTAGGAAAATGTGGTAAACCAGATATAGGAAGAAAAAAGATTGCTAAAATTATGCAGGATGTCAAATGGCGAGATAATCAGACGGTCCAGTCACATTTCCTACATGGGCAGATCATGAGCAGTCATGATCATCCACAGCCTTGCCAAGACTTACAAAGTGGTTCCAAATTATTTTTATAATTTTATAATTCATTGATAATGATCCTATGTAATTATAACACATAATTCAATATGTCTCACCATTTTTGACAGACACAAGCAGAGCCCAAAATTGACTTTTGGAGGTGGTTGCCAAATTGGCAACCATACATAAACTGTTGGTTGCCAAGACTGACAAAATGGTTGCCAATTCTTTCTCATTTTACAATTGATAATGATCCCATATAATTATAATTCATATTTCAATATCCTCACTATACAAAAACTCGGCAGCACAGAGGAAACTAGACCACTCAAGATTGCTGACAATAGCCCAAATATAGGGCAACTGGGCAACCAGTTATCGTCAGGCCCTGAACATCAGCATTCATTTTCAGACAAACTGGAACAGAATCAGAACTTTCAATGCTTTAATTCAAAGTCACATCTTTAAAATCTCCCAGGCTACTGCTGTTGATGGCGCTGGTGCTGCCCTCGGCTCTGATGAGGCCAGTGAGGACGGTGCACAGGAGGCCGAAGAGGTCGAGGGAGCAAAAGTCGAACCTGCATCAGAAGAAGAACCTGCGGATGTTGCTCCCGTTGATGCTGCTGTAGATGTTGCTCCCGTTGATGCTGCTGTAGCTGTTGCTCCCGTTGATGCTGCTGTAGGTGTTGCTCCTGTTGATGCTGCTGTAGATGTTGCTCCTGTTGATGCTGCTGTAGATGTTGCTCCTGTTGATGCTGCTGTAGATGTTGCTCCTGTTGATGCTGCTGTAGATGTTGCTCCTGTTGTTGCTCCTGTTGATGCTGCTGTAGATGTTGCTCCCGTTGATGCTGCTGTAGATGTTGCTCCTGTTGATGCTGCTGTAGATGTTGCTCCTGTTGATGCTGCTGCAGATGTTGCTCCTGTTGATGCTGCTGTAGATGTTGCTCCCGTTGATGCTGCTGTCGATGTTGCCCCCGTTGATGCTGCTGCAGATGTTGCTCCTGTTGATGCCGCTGCAGATGTTGCTCCTGTTGATGCTGCTGTAGATGTTGCTCCTGTTGAGGCTGCTGCAGATGTTGCTCCTATTGATGCTGCTGTAGATGTTGCTCCCGTTGATGCTGCTGTAGATGTTGCTCCCTGTTGATGCTGAGGTTTGTTCGGTTCATGCACTCTGATGTTGAAAATTGTTCGATTTTCATTTCTGTTGCAAATGAAAGCTGTCAGCACAAAGAGATGGAAAATGTCAGGTGTAGTTATGTCACACACTGGAGTATGGATTTCAGTCATTTGATTTTTAACACTTGAACAATTTTTTTTGTGATACTTTTTATGATAATAAACATTTAATGTCTAAGTGGAATGTGGTATTTTGTTTGGCCAACTTAATTATTCAACTGTTCAGGAAACCAGAAACCAATATGATTCAATCAAGCAGCAGCCATTATGTCCTGGTGTTGAAGCCCATGCAGAAGTGCTTCAAACTGCAGTTCATGTATGTAGCTAATGGCCACTGGAGGCTCCTCCAGAAAACCTTCAACTTGAATTCAATGGAAAAAGCGAGAAATCTCTGTGGCAGTGGGGAGTGGTTTGAGCACCATCTGCAGGTGGGGAGAGCCAGCACTAGCAACCGGAAGGGGACACAGCTGCAGGAGAGTCTTGGTCTTATAGAGCTGCTGTGGTTTCACCTCTCTCTTTGTTTCTCTCTCCTGACAGCAAGGCTGGGCTCCCGTTGCAGAGCTATGTGACGTCTTTATTTCTGGTAAATAAACAGCCAGCACAGTCTGATTTCATCAAGGTCCATCTTTCTACCCTGCACGACAACAGACTTGTCACAGCTCTTACTAGAAATACATAGTCAATATTTTTTCCACAAGACTTTAGGACCTTAATATCTAACTTTACTTCTTATAATTGGCCTCCAGGATGGATTTTGAGAACGATTCCTAGATTAAGAAGGTCCTTTGGCTTAAAGATGTGCATATCTGGGGCGTGGCTGGCCTGAATGACAGGTCACTCGTTCACGCTCTGGTTCAAGCAAGGTGGGCGTGTCTCTTCCCTCCTCTGACCCATCTGATGGTTTCATTCACCGTGGGCCTTGGCCGTGAGACTCCGACCCCCTCTGCCCAAATCTGTAAGGTTCTGTCTGGCTCCTTCCTGCCAGGGTGGTGAGCGCAAAGCCAAACTCAAGATTTCAAAGCATCTCTTCAGAAACCAACTGGTGATGTCACAGACTCTACATCCAATTTTTATATTTTCCGTGTAGGCTGTGTAGCCCATTTTGTCACAAATTAGACATCAAAAGACTACGACAAAAGACAAAAGCACAATTGCTCCTTCGAAGTTGACAGAGGCTGAGGCTTTTGATTTTTTTTCAGACTCCATTCCATTATTCTGATTCTCATCAACATAAAAGCCAGTGGATCTAAGAGCTCTGAGATCTGTGGTCAGATAATTCTCCACTGCCACGCTGTAATAGGATCAGCCGTTGATATGACACAAAGCACTGAGTCAGCAGGAAGTGCGTGTGTGTGTGTGTGTGTGGGTTTGTGTGGGTTAGTGTGTGTGTGTGTGTGTGTGTGTGTGTGTGTGTGTGTGTGTGGGTGTGTGTCTGTGTGTGTGTGTGTGTGTGTGTGTGTGTGTGTGTGTGTGTGTGTGTGTGTGTGTGTCTGTGTGTGCCGTGCCACGATAAAGAAGAAGTTTAAATTGCAGCATATAATAATGATGAGCCTTGAAAAATATAAATTTATTGTTCTCTATCCCCCAGAGAAAAGGTGAACCAAGAGCTTCCTGGAATTTAAATTTACATTTTATCACCCAATTACAAATTTTTAGGTTGTGTTTTTTAAATGCAGTTTTTATTTTATTGATTTATTTCACCACTTTAATATTTTATACCTTTGTCTTTCATTGTCAGTGGACAGAGTGAATAAGCAGTGAGTGACCTCTCTCTTCTATCATCGTCTAATCCACAAATCCTTTTCAGGGTCACTCAGACTTCAGGACACACTTACTTGGTCTCAATGCAGCACAAGTACCTGTGTTTCCAAGTCTTAATAGGCGTAAAATGTATTTATTAATCAATTTACAAACTACCCAACCGAAACAGGGTTTAACATTTCCAAAGCCTCTATGAAGATTTAAGGAATATGGACTTGTGCCTTTAAAACAGCCAGAGGAAAAGGTAAGGTGAGTGTCATTAAGCTAAACACATTCTATTTTTTCCAAGTATAAATTGTCACTTTAGGATTCAAGATTCAAGATTTTTATTCGTCACATGCAGTCCTACAAGAGCGCTGCTCTGAAATGATAAAAGGGCAGATTACGAAGGCTGTAGTGAGAAAGAATTTTAATAAAATAATTGAAAACGAAGAAATAAATATGTATATGCAAGAAACAAAAAAATAAAAGCAAAACTTATATATCAGCAAAAGGATGGGATACTGGTTCATTATCATTCGGTCAAAGGAAATGATACAACCTATTTGTTTGACCAAAATGCTTAATAATGTCAATATGTTTTTTAACCTGTTACCAAATCAAAGCAATGCCTTGTCTGTTTATACTTTCTGTGTCATAAATTAATGAATTCCATTGTTAATGGAAAAAAACAATGTTTTGTTATTATTGTATTTCTGTTGTGTATTATTACTTGGTGCTCATTGGGTATCTATATTATTTGGGATACACATGGATACTCACTGTTTAAGGTTTGTATGTTCTTAGGCCAGACAACACATCTGCCTCCATGGCCTCAGCCAGGGTGTCCACCTACCTCACCGTGCCTCATTTAACTCAACATTGGGCTCCAGAGATGAAGGAGCTGAGCGAGGGGGAAATGTGGGTGAAACCATCTATAGCTAATGGATCATAGCATAAAAACTGTGCATTTAATTGTAATGGTGGTTAATATTCTGTGTATTGCAGGGGGGAACCTCCAACTCTTTCTCAGAATCCCCTCAACGCAAACAACAGCAACAATAATGAAGAGTAAGAACAAAGACAGGAGAATGCAAGTCGCCTTTCATGTGTCACGCAGGCTATTGCACTTTGTCTACTCAATACGACTTCTTTCATTTCCAGGGAGAAAAAGAAAAAAAGGAAGAAGGAGAAGAAAGAGAAGGAGAAGAAAGAGTAGGCAGAATATCGACCCTTTCACTTTGTCCCAATTTCATTTCATTGGTGTGAGAAAAGCATTTGATGTCAAAATGTCTGTGTTTTTTTTTAACAAAGGGAGGAGGAGAGGAGGGAGAAGGAAGCGAAGGAGAAGGAAGACAGGGAAAAGGAGGCAAAGGAGAAGCTGGAGAAGGAGAAGGAGAAAGAGAAGCAGAGGGAGAAGGATAAGTAGGTCCAGCGACATTCCAGTGCACTGAGCCGAAACCTTTCAAGTTCCTTAAATCTTAGACTGTCCATGGACGTCCCGTCTCTTCTTCTCTTAGACCCAAAGAGCTGTTTGTGATCAACCCAGCAGGGAATCTGTACTACAACTGGCTTTTCATCATCACTCTGCCCGTCATGTACAACTGGACCATGATCATCGCCAGGTCACTATCTGCACACTCTTTTTCAAAATTTCCAAAGCTTCTGAATAAGTTAGGCTCTTGGACAAACACTTCTATCCTGTTCAATTTCATTCAGGGCAATTACTTATGTATTCTTTATGGAGCCATTATAGTATGTATTATCTTTATTCAAATTACTGGATTTCCTTTAAACGTATTTTATATTAGAAATGATTGGTTTTAAGAACACATGACTGATAAGCTTTGGGGGTAGGTATGAGGTATGGGAGTTCAATTTGAAAACTTGAACTTGACTTTTATCCTTGTATCATACTTTTTTATTCAATGTAGTTTAATGTAGTTCAGTGCAACCAAAAATTGTGTATGGTTCTTTGTTGACCATGATAGGGAATTCTTCCACAACACCCATCCTCATGCATTTGTAAACAGTACGGGGTAAAATAAGGAGTAAACAAATTGGATGGTGCCCTCAATTAGGTAAAATTCCTCAATGTCATATAGAGAAGAAAGCACTAGTGTATTAAGTATGTATCTACTATGTATTAAGTTACAGGGTAATTTGCTACACAATTATTGGGTTTTGTGCCTCTTTTCTTGCATTTAGGGCTTCCTTTGAGGAGCTGCAACATAACTACATCCTTTACTGGGTTTTTCTGGATTACACCTCTGACATTATGTACCTTGCTGACATGGCCTTTCGGACCAGAACAGGTGACATAAGACGTATATGTTTGTCAATGGCCATCTGAGTGTAATTTTAAACATTTAAATTGAAGCATATTGTGAAACATTATGAACCCATTTCTCATAATTGGAAGATGGGCTGATTAATTCCTTTTCCATCATCAGGCTATCTGGAGCAAGGCCTGATGGTGAAAGACAAGAAGCTTCTGAGGGATCGTTACATCAACAGTTTCCAGTTCCGTCTGGACGTGGCCTCCATGCTGCCCACTGACGTTCTCTACGTCGTCCTGGGCCTGGACTACCCGGAGATCCGCATCAACAAGCTCCTGAGGATCGGCCGCATGACGGAGTTCTTTACGAGGACAGAGACCAAAACCAACTACCCCAACATCTTCCGCATTGCCAACCTCATCATGTACATCATCATCATTATCCATTGGAATGCCTGCCTGTACTTCTCCTTCTCCAAATCTATCGGTTTTGGCGCCGACGACTGGGTGTACCCGGCTCTGGACGACCCGGAGGAGCCTGCGTTTGGAGAGCCCATGAGGAAGTACGCCTTCAGCCTGTACTGGTCCACACTTACCCTAACCACAATCGGAGAGACACCGCCCCCGGCCCTAGACTCGGAGTTCCTGTTCCATGTGGTGGACTTCTTGGTGGGGGTTCTGATCTTCGCCACCATTGTGGGAAACATTGCCACCATGATCTCCAACATGAACGCAGCCCAGGCCCAGTTTCAAGCCCGCATTGACAACATCAAGCAGTACATGCAGGTAGGTCTATTACCTAACAAACACAGACTTCGCACCTTTCTTTCCATTTCATTCAACTGACATTTTAGTATTGGTTTCTCTCTCTTCATAGGTGCGAAAGGTCAGCAAGGACCTTGAGATCCGGGTCATCAAGTGGTTCGATTACCTGTGGAACAATGGCAAGGCGCAGAATGAGAGGGAGGTGCTGAGGTACCTTCCAGACAAGCTCAAGGCTGAGATCGGCATCCAGGTTCACATGGAGACACTGAAGAAGGTCCGCATCTTCGCAGACTGCGAGGCCGGCCTCCTGATCGAGCTGGTGCTCAAGCTCCAGCCCCAGGTCTTTAGCCCCGGAGACTACATCTGCAAAAAGGGGGACATTGGCCGGGAGATGTACATCATCAAAGATGGCAAGCTTGCGGTTGTCGCCGATGACGGGGTCACGCAGTTCGTCGTCCTGGGCAGCGGCAGCTACTTTGGCGAGATCAGTATCCTGAACATCAAGGGCAGTAAAGCGGGAAACCGGCGGACGGCCAACATCCGTAGCATCGGATACTCTGATCTCTTCTGCCTGTCGAAGGACGACCTGATGGAATCGCTAACGGAGTATCCGGACGCCAAAGGCATGCTGGAGGAAAAAGGTCGTGAAATCCTCATGAAGGATAACCTGATCGACCTGGACCCCGCCAACATCATGCCAGAGGTGAAGGAGCTGGAGGAGAAGGTCAACCGCCTGTACAGCACCATGGAACTGATGCAGACCAAGCTGAAGAAGCTGCAGGGGAAGCACAAGGCCAGGCAGAAGGACCTGAAGGAGCGCATCAGCA
Source organism: Zeus faber (assembly GCF_960531495.2). Taxonomy (NCBI): domain Eukaryota; kingdom Metazoa; phylum Chordata; class Actinopteri; order Zeiformes; family Zeidae; genus Zeus; species Zeus faber. The sequence goes on from NC_137191.1 coordinate 20,509,536, forward strand.
ACATGGAGCGCCTGACCGGAGAGGAGGTGGAGGAAGACGACGACGGCGAAGGGGAGCAGAAGACGGAAGAAAAGGTGGCCGTGGAGGAGGAAAAGGGGGAGGACAAGAAGGGGGAAGACGGGAAGGAAGAGGGGGTAAAAGGCGCCGAGGAGGAAACGGTGGAGGGGATAGGCGAGGACGTGAAAAAAGAGGGAGCGAGAGATGAAAAGGAAGCGGCCGAGGAGAAAGGCGGGGACGTGAAAAAAGAGCAAGAGAAAGATGAGAAGGACGCGGCGGAGACAAAGGAAGAGGAGAAAATAGAGGAGGAGAAAGATGAAAAGGAAGCTGTGGCGGCAAAAGAAGAAGAGAGAACAGATGAAGCTGAAGAAGAGGAGAAAAAGTAGAGACAACGGCAATGGTAGAGATGTATGTCAGAGTCTGACCAGCAGTCTGACCACCTCAGGAACTTGTGTTCCTCTTGTGGTTTGCTTGCTAAATGTGAGCTGTAACACATGTATATAACCTTTCAACACATGTCGGAGGAGAGAAGAAAATCGCGAGGCATCTTAAAATTAGCTCTGGTTTCTATCTAACCCCACATTTTCATAAATGGAGCAGAGATCATTCCAACACAGCCAAAGATAATGCCAACGTTCAAATAAATATCTGTGGCACAATTTTCTTTGAGATTGTCCTCATAATTCATAAAGAAACATGAATGAATGGCCTCATATTGTTCACTGTTGCAGAACTCACCTTACCACTGCAGTGACCAAAAGTGGCCACAGGAGGACAGTGAATAGCAAGGGATTACTTATAAGTACTTAGTAAGTACTAACAATTTGGCCTACGACCATTAAGGCGTAATCGAACTATCTATCTCTCTATCTATCTATCTGCTAGAATGCCCCGCTCTTATTAGTAACACCGCTCAATGACATGTTTTACCCCTCCAAGCTGCAGGTGTTCTATTTTAGTGTTAACAGTGATGTTATCGAAAAACAGTGTTGTGTTTTGGACGTCACAGCCTTTATTCCTGTCCCGGAAAATGACTTGACCTCGCCACATCATACCCCCCCATCCCCCACCGCCACCATGTTAGCAGAGTGAAGGGGTGAAGTGAAGAGGTCATTCGAGCCAGAGCACTCACATAATAAACGCTTTAATTGTAGTTATTAAAATGACCACTTTATGTAGCTAGTTGTCTTTCTACAATATTCTCCAAAACTCAGAAATGTTGATACTTGGGCCTTTGCGCCAAGTTGATGACTCATCTCTATTATACAGTTGTATTTAAATGCAATTAAATCGTATATTATAAATTATTTCTTTTGTTGTATATTTTTACATCCCTTGAAAGCATACAGGAACTAAAGGAGCAATATCGCAAACATGGAAAACAAAACATTTGAAAATATAAATAAATAGCTAAATCAATCATCAATCAATTCATTAGAAAACAATTATCTGATGTGATGCCCTACTGAGAGCACATGGTGCAATTCAAAACAGTGAGCGGTAAATCTGACTGCCATAAAGATACCGAAAATAAACCAAAAAAATCCACAAAGTCGACCCTGGGCTTGTGATCAGCCACTGATGATGGTTGGATTCTCGCCCGCCCGCTCTCTCATTTATGTATGAGGTGGGTGGTGTGAACACATATTGATTACACGGCTTCCAGCCACAGGGATTCTAGAGTGGGCGCATGCTTCGGGGTGGTGAAAATAGATTAATTAAAATAATCGATGGTGACATGTGTGATTTTGTTTGGGCATTCAACTCATTGTGTGTGTGTGTGTGTGTGTGTGTGTGTGTGTGTGTGTGTGTGTGTGTGTGTGTGTGTGTGTGTGTGTGTGTGTGTGTGTGTGTGTGTGTGCGGTGTGTGTGTGTGTGTGTGTGTGTGTGTGTGTGTGTGTGTGTGTGTGTGTGTGTGTGTGTCTCACAATGGAAAACAATTAAAGAAAAAGTAAACACACCAATCGTCAAAGACGGTGGTGGTGATGATCAAATCAAAATACACAACATTGATTAAACCCTCGATGGCGGCCTCCACCGCCACCAAGCAGGTTTTTAAGTGCAAAAGCCAGATTTATAAAGGTGGCTGAGAGAACCCCCCCCCCCCCAACATTTTATTTCTAGATAACATCGCCATGGCGATGGAGCGTGAAGAGACGACTCCATCATCCCTTAGCGGAGCTGGCTGGTCCTCACTAGTAGAGAGAGAGACTCGTTTAAAAAGTCCCCGAGAATCTATTTGTTATGAACGCCATTAGGCGCTAATGTTGTTTGTTGATTGGCTTTCACACTCCTACAACGCGTCTTTACTTGGGAAGTGGGGGGAAAAAAAAAAAAAAAAAAAAAAGGTCAAGCCAGGGTAGGATTGTGATTTGAAACTAGAATGCAGCGTCCACTTGGTCTCGGCGGAAATGACCATATAGACAGAGAAGGCAATTTCCCAAAGGGGATGTTTCCAAGAGTGATTGTTTGGTGTGTACCGCGTCGAACAGCAGGCATTATTAGGATTTAAGTAAAAGAAAAAGGAATGAAATGAGAACGGGAGCGGTGGGGTGGGACGGGGTGGGAGTGTTGCGGGCTGTTTTGGTCATTCCGCCCCGTTTATTTCAAATCTTTACACTGTGTTTGGACCGGATGTACCTGGTGGTCTCTGTCTCTTTCAGATTTTCATCACTTCAAAGGAGTCAGTGGTGGTGGTGGTGGTGGTGGTGGTGGTGTGATGAAAAGGTCCCAAAACGGCTGCTTGTCCACACGGTGTAGGGGCTATCATGTGAGATTAGACCTCCCTCCCACGACATTAATGAATCACCCTCAGGTTATCATCAGCTTGACTGTCCGATTGGTCTTTCACCAAAGTGAATTAGGGATCCTCTTTCAACTCTCCTAGAAATCTCCTTTGAGCGGGAGAGAGAGGAGGGGAAACTGACACCATCTTATCAAATCCACGGCGTGGACTGTTAACCTGGTTTACAGAAAGGGATCCCCGAGGAGGATATTGCGAGGAGCGGTCCAAATACTACGCGGGGGGCGTCGGTTCCTACGACCGGAAAGTGGTTTCGTCGCTGTGTTCTCGAAGCTCTGATCTTTAGATATACCGTGTTTGGGATGTGAGACACCGCAGGATCACCCTGAGTGACGGTTCTTCAAAAAGAAAGCAACCGGAGACAAGAATGTTTGCTATCTGCCATTATTATGAGCAAAAAAATAAAATAATGTGAGGGAATGTTTGTTCTGATGGAATTGGAAATGAAAGCCGCAGTGGGATGTGGAGGAAAATATTAAATGTACTCTACACTTTACTGCAACCAAAACAATCAAATCTTGGAGCAACTTCAATCAGTTTGAACGCGAAATGAGAGTCGTGATGTACAAAACAAAGTAAAAAGTCCACATAGTGTTGACATATTTTTTCCATAATATTTTCTGATTGGAACAATTTGCACTCCTCAACCCCGCCCTCCTCCATCAAGTGACCACTCAGGGATGCATGAGTCTTGAGCTTAACAACCAAAAACAAAGGTAACACATTTTAACACTAGGATCATTTGTGTGGTACGACCCCTGAGAAAGGCTCTCCACAAATGAGGCCCAGCATGACCAAACGAGTCGAGTAGTCGCAGAATTGACCACCAAAGTAACCACAGATCAACACCAACAGCCAATAACAAAGACTGATGGGCCGGCCAAAAGTGACAAAACGAAGAGAAGCTCCCCAGACCAACTCACAATGGGCTGTAGGATCTGGGTTTCAACCCTCTAACCTAAACCATCATTACAGACTAAACCTGACAGAAATTAAGCTGCGAAAACAGGACTACGGAACCCATCCAAAAACAAATGAAACAACAAAGCAGAAATCGAAATCATGTCAGTCACGAGAGCAAATCTGCTGCTGCCGAGGCCAGGAGATGGACCGAGGCTGAGCCAAGGCCCCTGGCCCCTCTTCATCAGGTTCCTCTCAGTCAGGCTGGACCATGTACACCTGAGGGAAAACCGTCACAAGACATCATGAGATTCACACTCCCAGCGGGGGGCATTTTTTCCCCTCTACAGGTCCTTGGAAGAATACTCTGCTGTTGTTTGGACTACCGTCCATCACCATTTTAATGCTTAGCACATTTTGCTGTAGTTAAAACTGACATAGCTGCAATATGGGAGGAGTAATGTGCAGCTGGGTGTTCGGGTGTTGTATCACTCTCAAGGGGCTTATATTGCTCCATCAACCAATCAGAATTCCAGAGTATTCCAAAGAGATGTGTCATGGTATGGACCTAAATGCGTCAATATTGTTTGTGTTTGCTTTTGCTGAATTGCTGTCAGTCGCTCCTAAGCTCAAAAACATTCTCACCAAAATGACCATAATACCCCCGCCCACACCACATCCCACCCCCACCCCCACCCCCGCCACCCCCTTGTTACAAATTGCGAGCACATGTTCAGCTCTCAGCATATGAATTACCATAAATGAAAGCTTTATTACTGTGGAATACCATGGGAAAACAACGAAACAAAATGAGAACGGGGTGTGATGTTTGTGGTGATTGCTGTCTCAAGTTGAAGAATGAACGAACAGAATGAATATTCGGGCAAAAAAGGATTTATTTTCTCGTTCCCAAAGAAAACTTCTAAGACCAGCATCAGTTCATGTGTAGATGTATATTTGTGTAATTTTATAAAAACAATTAAAAATAATAAAATAAATAAAAACATCTGACAATGAAAATTTGCAGCATTTTCTTTATCTTTGTTTACTATAAAAATATCTAATTTTCCAGAATATGTTCAATTATCACACTTTCTTGAATATTGTCATACATAAGCTGTGTGCAACTTTTCATTACAATTGTAATTACACTTAGAAATGTGTAGTATGGAAGGGTTACACACATACATTTAGAATCAACTAGTAATATATTAGTGAAAAAGAACAGAGTTGTGATCTTGTGCCACTTAAACTGTTGACCACTTAATCAACAATGTTTTCATAATTTAAATAAAAGGTTTTCCTGATACAGGAATGTCGCAGTTTGTGACCCTGGAATAGTATTGGCTGTTTTAAATAGACTCCCAAGGAGGATAGTTTATGTCCACACTTCTGCTTTCTCGGTTGTTCTCTCAGCGTTTGAAGATCTTTGGTGAGGATTCAAGACAGAGATCCGGGCAACAGCATTGAGAACATTTGTATCGACTTGCGACCAACTGCTCCGAGATACGACCGTGATAATTTGCAGTTGGTGCGTCGGCGGCCAGTCAGCAGTCAGTCAGCGGGCGACCTACATCGTGTGTGCATGTAGTTCGTGGCTTACCGATATTTTTTTCATATTTACTGTGTTTGTGCTGTGTATTTTGTTTATTTTCACCCTTCATGCTTTCATAATTTATATGGGGAAAAATTGCTTCGACATACGACTGTTTTAACATACGACCGTTCTTATAGAAGGAATTACAGTCGTAAGTCAAGGTTCCACTGTACCAATGACACTGTTGAACATTACTCAAACAGAACAAAATATAACCAAAAACAGACATTTCAAGTATACAGAACAGCATTTGTTGTGCTTAAGTTCAACCAATGTTGCCTTCAAAATTTCAGGCATGGATTAAAATGTTGCTATTGGTGTAACAAAGTGTTACAGGCCTCAGACCTCAGGCCTCATTTATTGAAATGTTCAAATAGTGTAGAAATGTGCTGTTCTCTGAATTGTGTCTGTCCCCTTGGCGTACAATGCAATACGGTTTTAATTTAGACCATGCGGTTGAAAAGTAATTTTATATTCTATAAATCTCAGATTAAATCTTTTAAATGAATTGACTATTTTTGATGGCCCTTCTTGCTTATCAGGAATATGCTGTATGTTCAAACAAAGGATATTGAAGCAAGTTTAAGATATACTGTACATATTAAAAAAGAAATTACATGCGCAACGCTTCTCCACAGTGCATCGCTGCTGCTCCCACAACAAGCTGACAGTATTAAGCTGCTTCCACACATGCACTGTAAACCTAAAATAATCCGGACTATACCCGGATGAGATGTATGTGTGAACACAAATGTCTAATTGATTTGACCCAGACATTACCTGACACTACCCAGACTTTAACCACCCAGCACCCTTGTACAAAGTCCAAGGGTGCTGGGCCCATGTGTGAATGGAGCAGGCAATTGTCCGGATCATTCACAGCGAGCGAGTGGGCGTGTCGCGTGTTGATGACGTCTCTATCATGCACCGGTTATTTACCTTCGTGCAGATCTTCGTGCACAGAGCGTAGCTGACTTGGCCGATTTACGATGAAATCGTCTATCGGCGATCGACTCCATCGATCGCCATTGACATTGACGACAGACTATTTTTATTATTTTTTTTAGCCATCAGGAAAAATCCAAGCATTGAAACAATGGGGGTTTTTTTGGAACGGAAGGGGACAGTCCCTTCACTCAGTTGTATTTAAGAAAATGTTGTTGTAGACATGTAGGAAACAAACAAAAATAAATACATTTTAAAATAAAAAGATTGGTAGCGCACCGCTGTCTGGAGGAGAAAGGAAAGAAATTCCAACTCTTTGGGTTAGGTTTATGTTTTTTGTTTTCCATAGAAGTAAGAAACTAGGAAAGAAATCAAATTGAAATCTTACCATATGGGACTATATTACATGTTGCTAAACTATTATTACAAGATCTGCATATAGAGTGGCAGCCGAGTGCGTCGTCACCTCCTTCCAGTGATCAGGCTCCGCTGTGCTGCTCCGTTTGCCTAGAGTGGCAAAATGCCTAGAACCGAAGCTGGGGGTCTGTGTGCAGGACTGTAGGAAGGGGAAGTGAGATCCGGGGTTGTTTCTCAACAGCGCTGAGCGGAGAGGGCGAGAACCCCCTCTCCCCCTCTCTCCGCTACAGTTTCAGAACACGGTAAACCGTGCGTACGCTGTTTCAATGCCCGGATTTTTCCTGACGGATGCAAAAGAATAACAAGAAATAGTCCGTCATCAATGTCAATCGCGATCTATAGAATCGGTCGCTGATAATCATAAATCTGCCCTAGCCTATGCAGCAGCTAGGGTAATGTCCGGATAATTTCAGGTATACAGTGCATGTGTGAAAGCAGCATACTGTACTGTTAGTAACAAATGTATTTTTCTTTTTCTATGAAGGTACTACTTCCATAGAGCAGCCATTACCAAACGTTAGAATTCCGGAGCCCAATTCGAAATCTGAAATTCGTCCCATCAAAACCTTTAATCATAACTGATCACCACAAGGGACTCAGATTAATTTCCCTATATATTTGTTATTTCATAAAGCGAAGAATTCTATGTGAACGTGGGCCTGCGCAATGCAGTGCAAATTAATAATCCATCCACATACACGTAACACTTTGTAAAGCAACAAATGTAAAAATAGGGTTAACAAATAAAAAAATTGGTTCAATAAATGAAGAACACAGAACACTGAGTTGGTATATCTGTCGGCCAACGCATCTTCTCAACAAGAGTAAATTGTATAAATTTGCTTTTGTATTGCTGGACAGCATAACCCAATAAATCTGTGCAGCTGTTCATTGAAAGTGTGCTGAAAGTTGAGAGTACCATAGTAGATTAGTAGTACAGTACAGTAGTGGATTAGATACTTTATTCATCTGCGAAGTGAAATTGCGGCCCACATCAAACAATAGCCAATAATAATAACATTGATATATTTTACAGATTCGTATTACGTAATAATAATACAGGGAGTACACCTAAATTCCCATTTTGACAAAAAATGGGAAATTATGAGACCACGCATATACTGTATACACACACACACACACACACACACACACACACACACACACACACACACACACACACACACACACACACACACACACACACACACACACACACACACACACACACACACACACAGGTTAATTTGCTCCCTAACAGCATAAGTAAATGACAGATCCACCAATTAATAACTGAGAATCGATTGTTAACGACCAACTGGTAACGGACATGACTTCAAACATGCAAAAGGATTAAGACTATTGGCATTCCATCGATATGCTGACGATAATAACAAGAACAAATATGTAGCCAATCGCATTTATCATTACTGTTTAAAAAAAACAAAAGGACATCATTCAGAATAACCCATCAATGACTCTCACGCCGACACCAAGCGCGCCACTCGTGCGTCACGGGGCGCAGGGCGCACTGGGCTGGCGGCTGCTGCTGCCAGAGGGGAAGAGAGAACCCTTCCCTTCCCACTTCACACCCCCAGTCATCCGCAGCCTGTGGACGTGGACGTGGACTGGACGCACCAGTGAATCCGCCACCACCACATCCCGGTAGGCATCCAACCCCCCTCCCAACCTGGGACGGACTTTTTTGGATGCGTTTCGGCGCACTATGGTGCCTTTTACGCACGGCGCTCGCTCTTCAATCTCAAATCAGGGTTTGGGGGCCGAGTCCCTTAGGTGAATGCATCCATCGGAGTGACTAAAAAGAACGAAACTAAAAACAGGAGAGCATGGCTGCTGGACAGAACGCGTCCAACGCCACCGCGGGCAACTTCACCAACCAGTTCGTGCAGCCCCCGTGGCGCGTCGCGCTGTGGTCCGTGGCGTACAGCCTGGTGCTGGGGGTGGCCGTGTTCGGGAACCTGGTGGTCATGTGGATCATCCTGGCGCACAAGAGGATGCGCACCGTCACCAACTATTTCCTCCTGAACTTGGCTTTCTCTGACGCCTCCATGGCGGCGTTCAACACCTTGATCAACTTCATCTACGCGGCCCACGGGGATTGGTACTTCGGAGAGGCGTACTGCAGGTTCCACAACTTCTTCCCCGTCACGGCGGTGTTCGCCAGCATCTACTCCATGACCGCCATAGCCGTGGACAGGTAAGGCTGATGAAGTAAAAACAAGTGCCTGTAGTCTTGATATCGCGATATGAGGCGATATATCGCCGGGTTTTTTTTTTTTCCATCTTCTAGTTTTTTTTTTAAATCGCGGTATAGTCAAATGATTTCCTTGGTTTTATTTGTTTATTATAAGGATCCATATGAGCTGACACCTCGACGTCCAGCTAGTGCTCCTGGGGTACAAAATGGTTGTCAGGACTGCATTCTGGGGGTGTGCGATGTATCGATTTTATTTTTTATTTTTTTGCGATATAGATAGATATCGTCTGGGATATTGATTATTGCAATATCTCAATGTAAGGACTGTATTTTAGGGCTGTCTCCACCTGCTTGGGCATAATATGCACATGAATGGTTGTTTCTCAGTAATGTCTTGTGTCCGAATATCTTACGAACGCACCAACAGTCATTGCCAAACTATCGCGGCGACTGCGGCGCAGGGGGTAGAGCGGGCCGTCCAGTGACCAGAAGGGGTTGAGGTTCACCAGGGGTTCCCGGTTAGATCCCCGGCCCCTCCTGGCCGCACGTCCAAGTGTCCTTGAGCAAGACACTGAACCCCCTAACTGCGCTCGTTGAGCCTTGCACGGTTGCCGCCACAGTCAATGTATGGATGTGTGGGAATGGTTGAATGTGACGCTTGGACAGTAACTACAGTACAGTAATTTTTAATGCTCGCACGGCTAGAAAAGCGCTATAAGAATGCAGTCCATTTACTATTTACCATTTGGCCCTTGGACATTACCGAAGGAATGGTGTGTGGATACTCTCTCCCCCTCTTGCTCTCCCCTCCCACCAGTCTTAATGGTGTCGGGTGGGAGATAGATGGATATATAAACCTGGGAATAAATGCAGTTTTCTTCTCCGACTAGGATTAATTTCAGCATTGCTTATGAAATAACATGAAAACTAAGACATAGACCCTACATTCCTGATTCCAAAATGAATGATTCGGGCTTGCAGCCATCAATATGCCTGAAGCCATATCCAGGCCATATGTGCAGACCATGGATATACATCTGGACATATATGTATCTTTGACACCCAGTTGTTATTTTATCGCAGCTTTACTGATTATTATCATAGATATCTATCTCTTTTTCAACTTGGGGAGGGTAATGGGGCTGCAAAAGGCAAATTGCATTTCACAAAAAAAGACCAAGATTTGGGTTTTATCTGTCTTTTTATTTCAAGGCATACATAGGTGCCACACATAAAATATTCTGCCCCGAAAATGTTATGCAAATGAAGTCATTTGACAAATTATCTTTTCTTCCCACCCTAGAACTGCTTTCATCCAGGCAGTGATAACTTATTTATGGCCACTGCAGGGTGTGTGTCACAAAAGTCGTACGCACCCATTAATTCCTTTGATGGAAGTGTTTGTGGGTAATTAGGAGCCTGCACAATGTGTTCTTTTACATCCATTTTAACCAGCACAATGGCCTTTTTTTATTGTGTGATGTTTAGTGTATTTCAATACTTAATGAACTGAAGTTTATTTTATTACTCGCACATGATTTAGATCATAGTTGAATAGCAGCAGCTCCGCTAGGTGTCAAACATCGCCTCCTCCACAGAATCTATAGTCCACAGGTGTTGGCTCCAGGAATGACTCATCCATGCATGGAGCTTCTGTATTTTAAAAAGCTGAAGTTCGGTAAATACCTTCAAGTGCAACACTCCCTCTTCCTCTCGGACACACATATCGTCATTTTTCCCTCATCTCGTCCGTACATCCCCGTACATCTCCATGCCGTTTCCTGCACCCCGTAAAATGACACAATTACTATCAAAAGGGGCTTCCACAGGCTTTGATATCCATTCATAACCGTGACATAAGCAGTGATGCAACAGACAACAGAGGGACACAGGAGGCTACTGAGATACAGACCAAAATAAAATGAATTATGTAGTAGTATAGTATGCCAGAAAAAAGAAGAATGCATTGATTATGTAGTGGTAGACCATATTGGAGATTGTCTTGCCTACATACGACAGTTCACCACCCCAGGCCCTGCTCAATTTGGCTCTCCTTCAGCCAAGGCAGCAAGTTAAATGTGTTTGTATTTTTGGTCTGGTCTCGAATGTCCCTTTGATTTTTCGTCAACCGTTGAACCGAGGAAGGGAACATTCATACGACCTCCGTGCTGCAGATGTAACCTCAGGTCTAGTTAAGTCCAGCGCTGTCTCCCCCTTCAAGGAGTCTTGAAATGGCACGAGGCCACAGTTTGCGAACATCTGCGTCCTTTTCAGGCTTTGCCTTTTATCCATAACCGTAGTAATCCCACAGGCATTTTTTAAACAGAATAACAGCAGTTTATTGTACAGCGGGAAAGGTATGAAGTATTTTAAGATGCCATTGCTGAAGGCTTGGCAATTTTACAGTTAGGATAGATGAGATTTATAATTTCAAGTGTCCTTGTTTGGCACTTACTGTATATAGACCAGTGTTAGATGAAGTAAAAAACACAACATGGCCGTGAACATTTTTTAAATTTTACTTAAAAAAAAGAAATAATGGAGCTTTTGTGATAAAAGATCAAAATTACAAGGCTGCACTAATTCATATAATTGATCAGTTCCTGCCGGAATAGCAGCTCCAGCCAAACAAGTTTCACTCTGAAAGTGATGATTATTCATAGTTATGAACGTTTTGACTAATTTTTGAGATTCGTTTCTTGACTAGTCACTCAGTTAAATGAGTCATTTAATTTTGAAACTATTTGTACATTTAATTCGGTTGATCTAATGCCTGGTGAGCAAGGGAGGACTTCCAGTGATTGTTAATTATGTTCAGTTTGTGAATTGAAGATTCACATTTAAAAGATTTTTTCACTATGGACAAATAGCATCGCTATGAGTAAGCCATAATAATAAGACACAGTTTTTAGCAGTTACTGTAGAAAGACAGTGGTATGCTGTGCAATTATTTCGTTGTAAAAAGTGTGCCCTGGCACAAAAAAGGTTGGTAATCACTGATACTATAGAGAGGGGTCTCTTTCCAGAAATGGCTGGCTTTTGGGGAAGGAATCGCAGTTAGCGATATGGTTCATGGACTTTGGGTTTTCTGAGCTCTTTGGAAAACAAGGAACAAATCTAAGACCAGTTAACAGTTTTTGCCAACTGCAGATTAACAGCATTTACACTACGGTACGCTTTAACTCAACTTCAAGGTAAATACCGGTTTGAAAGGCAATAGTACCAGCCATTGCACGCGAGAATAGTGTCTCGGTAGAAGGGATTGGAAAGGCATTGTCTCAAGGGCCTGTTCTGACAGTATGAGGCATACGTTTCAGAAGATAAAACGATTCAAAGAACTCCCTTGAATTTATTATTTCCACTGCCACTGTGTCATCGCAGTGGTCACGCTTTGTTAATGCCAAGTCTGGCTGTGCTTTGATGTGGTCGAGTGGTTACACAAGGGACCGGTCAGATATGTGTAGCGTAATGACACTATACAAGGGTTATTGATGTTTACTTCAACTGTCGACCAGGTCCGACAATTCAATCAAGTCTATTGGGTAGCAACGGATGGCAGGGTTCAAACACCCAGACAGCAACAGGCTATCAACCTGATTGTGAATTTAGAAAGCTATTCATGCACCGTCCCCAACAAGGACCGGGAGAACCACTCAGGATAAATGCCAGGATGCCGCTGATGCGGATAGGTAGGATACCTGTGATGATGTCTTCAAGAGATCAATCCCTGAGGTGGCCGGGGTGCCAGATCCGTTTTTCCTCAAGGACCTATTCTGTTGGCGTCCCATGAATAGATTAAATTTGGAGCCCCAGCCGCTTGCATTTTGATATCAAGGCTGATATAATAACGGCCAAAGTTGGACGCTTGGAGCTTGGTTGAAAAACCAGCGAGTGTTGTGTTTTCTTTCTTTAGTTCCTTTTGTCACTTGTAAGGAGGTCTCCTCTTTTGGACTCCAAAGGAAAGTGTCGTTGGGTTTTTGCTTTCAAAACAATGAATTGTTGGGTGAAAAACCTTGTATAACCTTCATGTTACCTCATCCATTGTATATCCAATTGCATTTGTTATGAAATGTCTGAAGTGAAAAGAAACACACATCACCTGGACTGACATCAAAGCCAAAGACATGATTCTGGAGACAACACATTTGGGCTTTGTTCCTGACCCACTGGCTGTCCTCCAGGTACATGGCCATCATCCATCCTCTCAAACCGCGGCTGTCGGCGACCACCACCAAAGTGATCATAGTGTGTATCTGGAGTCTGGCCGTGGTGCTGGCCTTCCCTCTCTGCTTCTTCTCCACCATCCGGACGCTTCCCGGCAGGACGCTCTGCTACCTGGCCTGGCCTCGACCTGCCAACGACCCCTTCATGTAAGGACTTAACCCTTTTATTGTATCTCTGCTCTGCCCTTTATATTTTTCCCAAGCTTTATATTTTACATATCAGGATGAATTCCTTCACCTGGTTGAGCTGGTGGTGATTGATCCTCAATGGTACCCTTGGGTTAGCCCATGGGTCCGCCACCACCAACAACAACCTCATTCAAAAAAAATCAATCGATCAGAAGATTTACTTTTGTGAAAAGAAAGTGAAAGTGTTTTAGAGCGAAGATGAGGGTAAACTCAAATGTTGCAGTTAGGGATGTTAACAATTAATTGACTATCGATTAATTGCCAAAAGGATTGAATCAATCGATCGGTTATTGTATCAGCAGGCGTCTTTGTGGCGCGCAGGGCGTCTCGAGAATGAAAATACCCAGCCAGGAAGTAGAAGTACTCACCGGAACGACCGGGGGCAGTGGAGAAAGAAAATTCCCAGTGGAGTAGGACATAGAATTAGGTGGAGGCTTCCGGAAAAATGACGAACAACAAACATGGCTGTGCGTAGAAAACGATATGTTTATTGTTGCAATGAAATTAAATGAGGAGAAATGCTCCTTGCGCCAAGTCACAAAATCTCAGAGGTGCGGGGCGTTACATAGGTCCCCACGCGCCACGGCGCCGCCCCCTGGTGACATCATTAGATTTATGTTAGCAATTAATCAATGATTGTTTGTTAAGGTTAACAACTATCGATTAAAGAAATTCCTTCAAATTTGCATCCCTAGTTGCAGTTGTCGAATGGAATTCGTAGCGTTCTTTGTGACATAATCCACCCAACACAGACAATCTTATGGAGTTCCCTTTTAAAGGTTCGGATATCTGGAAGTCGTATCTGTGGTCTGGATTCCTTTCTGTATATTCGTTTATTTTACAACTTTCCTCGCAGGTATCACATCATAGTGACCCTCCTGGTGTACCTGCTGCCCCTAGTGGTGATGGGGATCACCTACACCATCGTAGGGGTGACGCTGTGGGGAGGCGAGATCCCAGGGGACTCCTCTGATAACTACCACGGACAACTCAGAGCTAAGAGAAAGGTAATCACTTATTTGCATTTAATTGAGAGGATTAAAAAATTTTAATTGCTTGTTGTGTGAAAAGCAAAATAATAAATATTTAAAAGACACTAATTCAAAATGTAAATTCTCAGTGGGCATGCCAGGCTAAAATTATTGGCTGTAATACAGAAGCGGCTCCCAAAACAGAGCTTACTTCTTTCATAAACTGAAGCTGTTTTAATATTTTAAACGTTTCATTCGTTTTGAGCACGAGGACCAGCTTGTCCGTCAGTCACTCCATAGCAGCACTGATAGCACTGGGTTTGGTCATTTGTTTTAAGTTGGTGTTCCCCTAAAGGCTCTCTGCTCTCTATCGGTCTAGCACAGGAGGATGAGACATTCTAGCTTCCCTTAAACCCAGACTGAGATTTTTTTTATATTGAATATTTGTTGTTGTGCACAGAGCTGGGAAATATTTGCCCATAGTGTTAGAATTCAGTGCATGTAGCATTCTGCAGGTGAAATCAATATTAAAGAAAACATTTGTCAAACATATATCCACATTGTAGAAAAAATTATAAATAATTACAAATAATTACAACCATACTACGAATAATCATAATCATAACCGTGCAACAAATCAATAAATGTTGTGTGGGGGTAATGTGGTTGAAGCAGCCACACCTGCCCTGGGTCTAGGTAATTGGGCCCGGGATCCAGATGGCTGTACGCCTGTTGCTCGTTAGAGCAAACAACGGGCAAAAGGTAAAGCCCCCATCCCTCACACACAGGGGGAGTCTGTACAGGCTGAACAGGAACTCTCCGGCAGGGGAAAAGGCTAGTGTTGGGGACATGTGGTGTGGGTGTGGTGTGGTTTAAGCAGCCGCACCTGTCTTGGGTCTAGGTAATTGGGCCCTGGACCAGGGTAGCCTGTTGCTCATTAGAGCATCATGACAACGTTTCATCGGCGCCCAGCTTGTACCATCTCGCCACTCTCTACAATAAACTGGTGCGTTTGCAACATCTCTGCCTGTGTCTCTGCCTCAGAGGGCCCTGAAAACGACACTGGGGTGGCATGCGGCAGGCGAAACTGCCACAATAAATAGATAAGATCAGAAAATCTATTGGCAACAATTTACTTTTTTTTTTTGAGAAATGTAAAGAACGGCTTTCTCCCTCTCTCTGGTATCTGATCACATCTCCAGTCGTGGCTTGCATGGTCGCACAACACCCCTGCCGACAAAAAAAGAATAAAAAGAAAATAAATGATTCAAATATCAGTCATCTTTAAAAATCCTTCCATCGGTAACATAACATTCGTTATTACTTAACTATTAAGACTGTTTCTAATTATGAACTATAAAAACATAACTTCAACACTCCTAATAAAAAATTAAATCATCATCTTTAATCTGAAAATATCACCCACAATAGGATATTGTAATACTGATTGTTTGTTACGCTTTCTCCCATCGGCCACTAGATAGCAATCTGGCAACATGATAAATTAATCCATTTTAAATAAGGTTGTGTAACTTCGCCAATTGACATCGTACAGTGATGGGAGTTGGATCATTTTCCATAGAAACAATTGCAGAAATAATCCTAAATAATCCTTCCAGTCTTGGAGACAGGCTGTTCATGGGAGGTCTGCCTTGATCAAAGGGGGACAAAATGGGTTGTAGGTAAAAGCGAGGGAAAGAGAGTGAAAGTCGGAGCCGTTTGTTGTCACAGTCCCAGCCGAGACAACAAAACAGAGTCATGGTACCTCCTAGGGATATGCCGATCTGATACTCAGTATCGGTATCGGTCCAATACTGGCCAAAACCACTGGATTGGATATCACGAAAAAAAGGATAATCCGATCCATTAGCCTAAACCAGGGGTGCCCAATACGTCGATCGCGATTGACCGGTAGATCGCGAAGGTAGTGCGGGTAGATCGCACGCCATTCAAAAAAAATAAATAAATAGAGACAAAGGACAAAAGACAAAACCGTGGTCAACATGATCAGTTCAGTTCAGTAGTGCAACTTCTGTTCTCAAAGCTGAGGCGCCATGAATTGGGGAACTTTCAAAAACCTTGCATCAAAGCTGGAGACCCTAGGGAAGACAGGGAGGGGAGGGGTGCAAGGAGCGCCCCGACAGTACCCGCTACACAGAGCAGATTGAAAACTGTCTGTCAGACTTTGACAAACGGTTTCAAGGTGCTTTACTCGAGGCTATCGCTACATTTATGTGCTTCCCATTTAGGGAAGATATTGAGGTTGATTCACTCGCATCAAAAATTGCAACACTGTTTCACCTGAACTGGTCTGCAGTGGAGGATGAGATGTTGACACTACAGGCTGACATTCAGCTCAAGTCCAGGGCTCATGGACCGTTTTGGAACTTACTCACAGAGGAAAATTTACCCAAACATGAGGAAATGTGCTACCTCCTTGACGGCATTATTCGGCTCTACTTAGCTATGTGAGTCAGCCTTTTCCCACATGAAGATTTTTGAGTCCAAATAGCGTTCCACCATGACGGATGATCATTTGGAAGCATGCTTGAGGCTGGCTACCAGCAGCTACTGTACAGACTATGCAACCCTGGCCAACTCCATTCAGTGCAAGTCATCAGAGTAAGGTAGTGACCATAAATGTATATAATGCTATTTTGTCGTAAGGGTTCATGCAGGGATGCAAGGTACGCCAACATATATTGTATATATGAAGTATACTCAGTATATACATATAAATTAATATAATTAGCATTTTTAATGAAGGTAGATCATTTTGACCTGGTCATTTTAAAAGTAGCTCCCAAGCCAAAAAAGAGTGGGCAACCCTGGCCTGAACTCTCATGTAAATGCTTGACTCAACTTTGAGTGGCAAGCCGTGAAGAGAAATGTGTCACAACCTGCGCCGCGCCCACAGAACACAGGAAAGCAGCGGAGCTCTTAACGCTGTGCTTCCGTGTCAACCTGGTGAAGTCCTACATCACTGCGGACCCACAACAAAAAAACAATACCCGTCATCAAAATAAATTCTAAACATGAAGAAAGATGGAAAAATAGTCCCTCACTCCGTAGGGACTGCGACACACGCGCATGCATGCGCGTGTGTTAGGAACAGCAGCATTGTGTGTTTAGGACAGCAGTGGAAGTGGCAGATTTCACACCTGTGTTCACCAAGACTACTGTATGAGTTTCAGGTCCCAGAAAACCAGAAGCTAAATGAGAAGATAGGTACTCTGACTCAACATGACTGAGTCATGTTGTGGGCTATGTATTTCTTTCTTTAGGGGAGTAGAATATTTGTTTTACAGTTTGAGCCTGATGTTTTTTAGCTAGGTTAAACAAAGTGCATCCTGACAAATGTTTTATTAACAGCTTAGTTGTTTATGAGATTGAAAAATATCGGTATCGGATTGGTATCGGTAGATACTCAATGTCGCGCTATTCCTAGTTGCTGGAAGGCGTCAGAGGAACCTGGAGGTGAAGATCCACGTTGCTGTTTGGAGGGTGTCTCAATTTGCATTTCCATTATCTGGAAATGCAGATAACTGTTAGCATATCCTCTATGTCATCAAGGTTCGTACCACCTGCTGTGAATCTCTGAGAAAGAGAGGGTTAATGCAGACGGTCCGGCAGTGTACACTCCACCTTGTTGTCCTGAAGTGGTGTGGCTCAGGCATAGATGCACAGAGTGTTAGTATCAGTCCATGGTGCTGCATGTTAAATAATTAATGTTTTATACCAAAATTAGCGGGTATTCCCGGGTTTTTTAAACGCGGGTATACACACTAAAACAAGCGAGCTGTAGTGACCCACAGAGCGGTTCCCACACTCAAAACATCTCATGGTTCTGCATGTGGGAAAAAAAATCAATCAGTTCGGATTTTGATATTGGATTCTCAATTGGGTTTGATATGATCAAATTATATATGGCTATTCCTGTCTATTTATGCCTCAACATCTGGACTTCAATACGCATTGCATCGTGCCGGTAAAGGACCGAAAATTTGCATGTCGACCCGGGTGTCATGTTCACTGTTCCAGTTCCAATCACTGGTGATTGGAACTGGAGCTGATAAATTCCCGTGACTATTGCAGAATCATTTGTCCCAGGACTGAAATCTGGGTGAAACCCTTCCCACTAATGAAAGATGCCAGATCCTGGGTTGGAGAGGCTTTGGAGAGAGTGGGAAGTGCCCTGTGCATTGCTGCTGAATGTCACAAAACTACTTTTTGTATATATACACCGATCAGCCACAACATTAAAAGCACCACTAATAACCACTAATATTGTGTAACATCCCACAGATGCTCGATCAGATCGGACCCTAACCCTGGCCATCCACGTAATGTAGAAGGAAACATAATTCATCAGACCAGGCCACCTTCTTCCATGGCTCCATGGTCCAGTTATGATGCTCACATGCCTATTGTTGGCACTTTCAGCGGTGGACAGGGGTCAGCATGGGCACTCTGACCGTGTGGCTATGCAGCCCCATACACAGCAAGCTGCGATGCACTGTGTGTTCTGACACCTTTCTATCATAACAGCATTAACTTTTTCAGCAATTTGTGCTACAGTAGCTCTTATGTGGGATCGGACCAGACAGGCTAGCCTGCGGGATACTGGATTGCATAATCCACTAGGACTACACAAAACGATACCCGTGGGCACTGCGATCTAACGGCCCGATGAGGTCCATATCAAGCCTTTTGAACAGGAATCTCAACTAGGGGGATGGGCCTCAACGGTGCTCCTGGCGTAGCTGGGGGGTTGAGTAACTGGCATTCAGGACACACTGCGCACCATTTACGCACATCTGCCCAAATCCCTGGCCAATAGAAGCGAGCCATTATCTTGTCGTGTCGTGTTTTATCATGACTGAGGTGACTGACCTTCATGTTATGGTGAGCCGCCTGGAAGAGCATTTCCTGGTGGCTCTTCAGGGCCAACAATTGGGTTTTTTCCTCTCTTGTCTGAGTGTCACAGCTCACTCGATATAACCTGTCCCTAATTACCGGAAAATACGGGTGAGTGAGTGCTGTGTCTGGATGCATCAGTACGCCATGCATTTGAATTACCTCCTCAAAGGCCCAGCGTAGGGTATCATCCCGTGACTGCTGCAGTGGAAAATCAACCATCAGGAAGGTCAAGGGAACCGGGGAAGATCCCACTTGGGATTCCACCATCCAGACCTGTCACGCCGGCTTGATGACCCCTCCGAGTCACTGCGTTGCACGCAACACTTACATCTCCCTACCAACCGTGGATGCACTCCCCCAGCCTCTCTTATCAGCGCATCAAAACCTGGCAAATCTGTCCCCAAAATCAGGGAGTGCGACAGGCGGGAACTAACCGCAGCCTTTACCCTATGCTTTTTCTTCTTGTAAAGAATTTCAAACCGCACCATCAAATGCATGTGAATATCCCCATGCCTGCACCCCTGCACAGACGTCTGCACAGCTTCCCTGATTATGCTTCGGGGCGTCGGGATGGGCTGGGGACCCAACGAGATCTGTGTGGCTCCTGGAGTCAGACGCAACAGGCCCCGGCCATTCTCCTCCGGAGAGTCAGGAGGGGCTGGGACTAGGTGAAGCCCGCGTAGGACCTGTCGCTGAACGTGGGTCTGGTCCTCTGGCTGGCTCCCTGTTGGTGATCGTTGGCCAGCGGGTCCGTGAGGCACTTCCACAGTCAGCGGATTGGCTCCGGAGGACCTTCACTCGGCCTTCACTCACCCTTTTCGGATTACACTTGTGCAAGTTTCTGCCCACTGGTAGGGGTTAAGGTAGGGAGACAGAATGGCACTGGCACTGGGCTGCCGACATGGTGAGAGTTTTTATTACAGTGCTTAACAAAAAGGCTTGCTGGCCAAAAGGATAAATAATAAACAAGGATTGATCCGTGCGCAGGAGGAATGGCGTTTCACACTGGCTCCTGGATGGCTGACAAGCTTGTGCGCCAATCCCTTCTGCAAGACAGACAAACATTAAGAAAGCTCCCTGCCCCGGACAGGACTAATCATTGATTAGGCCGACAAGGGGGCAGCTGGGCAGCTGTGGGAAGGAAGCCATGCAGCTGTCTGCAGCCACGGCTGCTCCGCCACACACAGACACACACACACACACACACACACACACACACACACACACACACACACACACACACACACACACACACACACACACACACACACACACACACACATAATATAAATATATATACAGATGAAAAGCTTGCCCTGTAGCGTCTGCTGCAAAAGGACAGGAGTTTCATGTGGACACTAGAGTGCCAGCAGGCCTTCAGCTCTCTCCAGGGGGCATTGTTTATGTCCCCCACCCTCACTCCCCCAGACCCCACCCTGCTGTCTATCCTGGGTACCAACGCCAGCCGGCATCTAAGGGACTGTGGGCAAGGTTTGAGGCTCTGCGGGTGAGTGATGGGGTGCTACAGAGGGCCTAGAAGAAGCTGGCTACAGGAGAGGGATGGTGGCAGGTGGTGGTCCCCTGAACACTGAAAGAGGCCATGCTCAAAATCTGTCATGGTCCTGCTGGGGCAGGGCATTTTGGAGTCTCCAAAACCTTTCAGCGCCTTCGTCAGGGGTTCTACTGGGGACAGTTCAAAAGGGATGTTGAAGAATTTTGTCACCGCTGTGAACTCTGTGCTGCCCATAAGTGCTGCCCCCAGGTCAGTTCCATGCCCAGCTCCAACAGCTGGCGGTGGGGGCCCCGATGGAGAGAGTAGCAGTTGACGTCATGGGCCAGAAGCATATGCGGTGCCGGATCAGGTGGCAGAGACTGTGGTGGATGCCCTCGTTGAGGGGATGTTAAGCAGGTTTGGAGCGGCAGAGACTATCCACAGCGACCAGAGAAGGATCTTTGAGTCGCGAGTCTTCGCCACAATCCGTGAGCGTCTGGGGATGCATAAGACTCGGACCACAGCCCTGCATCCCCATAGTGATGAGCTCGTAGAATGGTTTAATAGAACCCTAGTGCAGCAGCTGGCCATCCTCACCGCAGAGCACCAACGGGACTGGGACACGCACTTTCCTCTGGTCCTCATGGCCTACAGGTCTGCTGTGCAGGACTCCACCTCCTGGCATTTGG
>NC_137191.1:20535896-20590896 GCF_960531495.2 Zeus faber
CGAGGACTGCCTTCTACAGAGATCCCTACAAGTTTGTCAAAGACCTCTTTGTCAAGGAGAAAACTGGGACCCTCAAAGTACCCATAAGGGAACTAGAGGAGCACCTGAGGAAGACCTACTCCGACAACCAGAGGCATGTGCCAGCCAGCATTCCGGATGACATGCCACCAATTCAACCACCTGAGCACCAGCTGGAAGCAAGGCCTCCTACTTGGAGTGAAGTTGAGGGCACATTAAAGCGGGCAAGAACAGCCTCAGCCCCTGGGTCCAATGGCGTTCCATATAGGCTCCATAAGAACACACCGGGCGTCTTAAAGTACCTCTGGAAGCTCATGAAAGTGGCATGGGAAAAAGGAATTATACCAAAGGCATGGCGACGGGTAAGAGGGATCCTGATTCCCAAAGAGAAGAATTCCTCAACCATCAATCAGTTCCGCCAGATCAGCCTCCTGAATGGGGAAGGAAAGATATTTTTCAGTGTTGTGGCCCAGAGGCTCTCAGTATTCTTGCAGAAGAACAACTTTGTTGACACCTCAGTGCAGAAGGCAGGGATAAGTGGATTCTCAGGATGCCTGGAACACATAAATGTCATCTGGCACTAGGTACAGACAGCCAAGAAGGAGAAGAAAGACCTGCATGTGGTTTTCTTAGATCTTGCCAATGCCTTCGGGTCAGTGCCTCATGAGATTTTGTGGACGGCGTTCAACTTCTTCCAAGTCCCAGAGGGTATCACAAGGCTGGTCAAAGCCTACTTCCAAGACCTCCAGTTCTGTGTTATAGCACAGGCCATTACAACTGCCTGGCAGCACCTCCAGATAGGCATAATGGCAGGCTGCACCATCTCTCCACTGGCGTTTACCATGGCAATGGAGCTTATTATTCGAGCATCCCGATGGGTGGTTGGAGGGGAACGGTTGAAGAGCGGGCTGCGTCTTCCTTCAATCAGAGCGTACATGGACGACATAACAACAATAACAACAACAAACACATGCACCAAACGCCTGCTGGATAAACTCCGGGGAAACATCAAATGGGCACGAATGGAGATCGATTGCACGAATGCTCCAATCCTAACAACGGGGAGGAAATGGAAGCCATCGGCAGCAGTTGCGGTGGCAAAGACGGCCCTCAGGCACCAGGATGTAGTTGGGCATGTCCAACATGGCAGAGGGGGCCTTGGCTTGGCAACAACAACACCCACATGGCAAAAGGCTAGAAACGGCGGACCAAGCCATCACTCTGAGACTCTGGCCCACTGAACGCAGCCCGGGATTGGGAAATGCGGGTAGACCTCAGCCAGAGGCTCACTTTCCCACCCGAAATTGCAGTTACCAACCTGCGCCCAGATCTTGTCCTCTGGTCCAAGTCCTGCCGGCGAGTCTTTATCGTTGAGCTGATTGTCCCATGGGAGGAGGCTATCGATGAGGCATTCGAATGGAAGAGGCTGCGGTATGCCAACTTAGCAGCAGAGGCAGAGGGGCGGGGCTGGAACATGAAGGTGCAGCCAGTGGAGGTGGGCTGCAGAGGTTTTGTGGCCAAGTCCACCACAAGGCTCTTGAAGGAGGTGGGGATCAGAGGGCAGGCCCAAAGGAAGGTAATCAAAGAACTTGCCACTGCAGCCGAGCAGAGCAGTCACTGGCTGTGCCTGAAACGGAGGGACGCAACATGGGCTGCCAAATAATCATGTTGGTGCCATCGTACGACACACACTCAGGTCTGATCAACCTGTGGTGGGCCAACCTCGGCTGAGGGTGTCTTGTGATAAATGGCCGAAACACCCAATGAAGCCGGGGCACACAACTGAAGATGTGTCGCATTAGTGGCCCGTGATCTGTGCGAAACTCGCCCCACCCAAGATGACATTCTCAACCATCTCAATTGTTGTACTGAAAATTTAGGGATTTTAACAACTAGTCCTATGAAGAATCCTAATATTGTTTAAATTCCCCTCATGCCGCCAAAACAGCTCTGACCCGTCGTGACATGGACTCCACAAGACCTCTGAAGGTGTCCTGTGGTATCTGGCACCAAGACGTTTGCAGCAGATCCTTTAAGTCCTGTAAGTTGTGAGGTGGGGCCCCCATGGATCGGGCTTGTTGTTCCAGCACAGTGACCCTAACCCCGACCATCCACATGATGTAGAAGAAAACGTGATTCATCAGACCAGGCCACCTTCTTCCATTGATCCATGGTCCAGTTATGATGCTCATGTGCCCATTGTAGACGCCTTCGGTGGTGGACAGGGGTCAGCATGGGCACTCTGACCGTGTGCAGCTACGCAGCCCCATACACGGCAAGCTGGATGCACTGTGTGTTCTGACACCTTTCTATCATAGCAGCATTAACTTTTTCAACAATTTGTGCTACAGTAGCTCTTCTGTGGGAACAGACCAGACAGGCTAGACTTCGCTCCCCACATGCATCAGTGAGCCTTGGGCGCCCATGACCCTGTCGCCGGTTCACCGGTTTTCCTTCCTTGGACCACTTTTGGTAGGTACTAAACAGTGCATACCGGGAACACCTCACAAGACCTGTCGTTTTGGAGATGCTCTGACCCAGTCCCATTTTCTCTGCTTCCAACACATCAACTTCAAGAAGTGACTGTTCACTTGCTGCTGAATATATCCCACCTCTTCACAGGTTCCACTGGAACAAGATGAGTAACGTTATTCACTTCACCTGTCAGTGTTTTTTGTGTGGTTCATCAGTGTATATTTAGAGAGACAATAAAAATAACTTTGCACTTCCATGGAATCTCTCTTCTCTAACAAGGGAGAAAGTTACCAATGGTAAAATACCCAATACTTGTACACATCTATTTAGCTGTATTTAGCTTTGAGTCAAAATATATCTTTGGGAACTTTTTGGCTCTGAATACCTGAAAAATAAACGTAATAAATAGATAATAATAATAATAATAATAATAATAATAATAATAATAATAATAATAATATTAATAATAATAATAATAATAATAATAATACAGAAAAAAGTATATAACTTGTTAATATTATTAGTTGTAATTATATATATATTTTTATTATTATCTACAGTATGTCTAGCTATATAGAGACATCAAAACCTATAGAAAGCAAAACAAACAAAATACTATGGTCAACTATATCAAACTAATGATCCCTATCAAACATCAAAATTCAATAGAAAACATCCTGACAAAGAAGGAGTGCAGCTGTTTTTACATGTACTTAACAGTGTGATCCAGTTGAGGCAGGTATTATACTGTGACCTGAACGCAGGTCGCCGTTGGCAGGTTAGTGCCACATCGAACCCATTGTATCTGTCTAGATTTCTTGCATGGGTGGTAATTATTTTGGTGACATGGTGACATCACCTTTTTGCAGAGGGACCGTCTGAGCTGCTTTGCATTGTGGGGGAATGTGAAACAGTTGTCAAAATGTCCAATTGAATCCAAAGAAGCAATAGGACACAAAAGGCATGATTCAAGAGCTGCTCATTTAAAGCATTTGCCATTCATTCATTCATCATTGTGGTGTTTAATGGGACCATCGCACCATTGCAATGCGAGCTGTATGGGTCCAGTTTGAGCTTCCCGTCCGTCAAAGAGTTGATTTCAAAATACTACTGTTGGTTTATAAAGCACTGAATGGTTCTGATCTTCTGCTACGTTATGAACCACCCAGACCTCGCAGGTCGTCTGGGGCAGGTCTGCTTTCTGTCCCCAGAGTCAAAACTAAACATGGGGAAGCAGCGTTCGGTTTTTAATGCACCACATATCTGGAACACTCCCAGAAAACTGCAGGTCTGCCGCAACTCTCACCTCTTTTAAATCAAGGCTGAAGACCTTTATGTTTGCCGCTGCCTTAATGTTAATTTCTTGCACTGCACTGTCACTTTAATGACTCGATTTTATGCATTCTATGTATTCTATTTCTTAACTTACAATGTGTTTCTTTTGCACTTTGTCTGAATGCCTCTGAGCACTTTGAATTACCTTATTGAAATGTGAATACTAGTGGCCTTGTGTGCACTGTATTATAACAGCCTTGGCTGATCTGAAACAGCGATATCAGATAACTGAAAGATCTCCAGACCGGTTCTCCGGGGATAGGATATTGCCTTGACGAGGTAAAACGCTATTCTAGAAATAGGCGAAATAGTTGTTAACAAAGAGTAAAACAAGGTTTCTTTGATTAATTTCTTGCACAGCCCTGTTACTTTTATGCATTCTTTGTATTATTTTTTTTTACCTGATGCATTCTATCTCCTTTTATAATGTGTTTCTTTTGCACTTTGTGTCTCACCACAGCAAAACTCGCCATCTCACCCATTTCTAAAATCGCCAGGAGCAGCCAAATAAGTTGAAAAAACCTTTCTTGGAGGACAGTTCGATTTTTCTCCAGTTTTCCAGATTCGTGTTCCTTTGTGGGTTTTTTTTTAACCTCTCAATGTATTTTCAAAACCGAGTTTGATTTATAAATAGTAGAAAAATGTTAAACTGTGGAGTTAAATATTCCCGTTAGATTACATGAGGAAACGCAGTTCACTAACCGGGACTTCATTTTCCGCGATGATAGTAGGTTCTCCGACTCATAATATTAATAGACTCTACATTTTGTTGTGTTGTCCGTACTTTAAAATTCCAAAATAATTCCACTTCATAAAACGTGTACATTCTTACTGTTAAATAAAAGCTTTTTTTAAAAAAAACAAAATTAGTTGTGTTGTTGAGCTGTTCGTGATTAGCCCATTCAGCAGTATGTTAATTAGCCATGAGGCTTAGTTTGTCCGCCAACCCCATTTGCATTCTGGGAGCTGGCTGAATGAGCCTGGTGTGGGGAAAACTTTGGAGGTGATTATCTCAGAATCACAGTTTGCCACACCCTTGTCATTAACAAGTCAAAGCTTTGAAAATATTTGCTTGATTTGCACAAGTGACACCTTGCTTGGAAGCTCTGATTCTCCACTTTCAAATGATGTCTCAAATCCCGAAAACCGCCAAATGACCCTAAAGTACGCGGTGGGTCACATTTGTCTTCATGCTTTTGATGTGTTACTGTATGTAAAGCACTTTGAATTGATTTTTTGTTGAAATGTGCTATATAAGTAACCTTGCCTTGCCTTGATTTCCTGAGCAGACAGGTAGCAATCAGATATGGATTTCCTTCTCACAGTAATGACCCGCTTCCTGGAGTGTTTGAAGTTCTGCCAGTCAGCATTTAGCGCCAGTCGATCTTGTAATGGACTGTGATTTGGATCTGTTGTAGACGGACTTGCAGAGCTCAATAGAATAATCTGTATTTGATCTAGGGCTGCACGATTAATCAGAAAAAAAGTTGGGATCCCGATTCATACATCTATGAGATCTGATTTCTAAATGACAACGATTCAACCGTTTGCATTCGTATCAAATGGAGATCAATTGCATTAAAAAGCTCACTCCTACTATGTATTCACGTCACGATGCATTTACGTGTTGACTTATTTGCTTTGGAACAATCCCAGTTGCGACATCAATCAAATATATTAAACTAAATAATGTTTTGTCTGTTATAAGAAAAAGAAGCCGCAACTTAAATAATCACCGGACCAGCCGCACCACCGGACACAAAATTCCCATTTCCAAATCCTCCATCTGCTTCCACGCTACAAACAGCCTCAATGCAATTAATAAATCGATTTTAAAACTTTCATATCAATCCAAGGTGTTTATTTGAGCCATTTAACTGCGATACTCCAGAGAAAACGGCATCTACACCAGCTCCTTCAATCTCCTCACAAATCTCCTCTAGAGTTCTTGCTTTCTCCATCTACTACGTAAATCTGGCTGTAAATAGTCGTGGAGGAAGGCAAAAAATATTTTGATTTATTATTTATAATAAATACAAATGTATTACATTTATTTATATTTATAAATAAATATAATAACATTTATATGTATTTATTATATTTATTAATTATTATTTATGGTATTTATAAAAAATATTTTAACTTGCACAAATGGGGAAAAATAACAACAAACACTTTGTGCAGCTTGATTTTATTTTATTTCATGAAAAAGTGTTTTTCAGAGAAGTAAGTTACTTGAGAAAAGGTTTTGTATTTTTTCTATTTATTATTGCAGTTTTTCACAACAAATGTTATTAAAATACCTCTGTAATATGTGAAATTGTCCTCATAATACTGATAAAAGTACAGTAATAGTTTGCAGTTGCCATACCAGTTCTTTATATAAATGCTTCTGAAGGGCAGAAGCATTTATATCGAAATCTTTAGAAAAAATACACCGTGATATATACTGTAACGGTCCGTGCTTCAGATCCAAGATATCAATTTTAGGTCATACCGCCCAGCCAGCACTTAAGTCAATCTCTCTGATCGGCTTGGCTCTTCCTGTAGGTGAGATAGGGGAGGTACGGAGAGGGAGCGATCAGGGCGCATTTTGCACTCCTGTCTCCCTCTCCGACGGTGATGATGATCTGCGCACCAGCGACAGGGCGCCTGGGATCAATGTGCCAAAACAGTGTGTTTTTATTTAAGATGGAGGTTATTTTATTTTAAGGCTGCTTATGGAACAAAACAAGTGCGTATGGAACGGCATGGAATGAAACCGTGCATAATGTGGACACTTTCTCAGTGACTCTCTCCCCGATCACCCCCTCTCCATGCGTTATATTAAGCTTATATATGTTTTATCCTGTAATTGAAATGCACACTGACTGACTGAACCCCCCCCCCAAAAAAAACACTGCTCGACTTGAAGAATCTCAGCTGACTGATCACTACCCCTGACTGATTATTCGACTTCTTGATTTTCAGAGGGCAGCCCTAGATTCTTCACAATTGGCCTATCTGTTATGCAACATCACTTATTCTCTAAAGTTTCACCTTTAGTTTCCTCATATTTTTGCCTGCCTTTGACTTTACTAATCTTTATTGTATCCGATTTGGATAAAAAAATCAAAGTCCTAACCCTTACCCATTACCCAAAGATACCCACTTTACCCAGAGAGAGAGCCTAAGAGTTCTCCCACTTATCCAGATTGCAGTTCATAATTTAACATCATCTCATCCAGGTTTTACTGAGTTTGATCCCTGGATAATCTGGAAAGCCCCTGGACATCCAGGCAGGTTTGGGTATGATTGGAAAGTACTCATTCAATCATAAATTAGATGTTAGGTGCAAAGATTACGCACATTTTAGTATTTTTAGAGTTTATAGAGCTTATTGTGCGTAATCATCAGGTGTCATGACATTTCACTTCATATATGAATTACCGTATGTATATGTTTGTGACAAATAATCTCTTGAACTTGAACTTGAAGAGCATAATTTTAGGTTCCATCTCAGCTCCATTTACTCCCTTGATTTTTCAATGTGCTTTATTTTTTTGTAATGCCCGCTGCCTCCAAAAGATACTGTGAAAAGTAATGGAGAATGGGTGCATACCTCAAGTGCCCACTGAAATAAAAGAAGGGTGAGATTATATAATTTGCTATTACCGCAGCATAGAGAGCTTATATAGTGTCCTTATTAAAGTCTGGCCTAAGGTAGAAGAAGGTATTGGAGGCAGATGATCTGCTGTGGCGACCCCTAACGGGAGCAGCTGACAGAAAAAGAAGATTAAAGTCTGGCTAGATAACAGGACAGTTTACAGGAGAATCAACCCTGTGAAAGTAATTATTTTGTTCAGGTAGAGAAAAAGCTGCAATTGAGACGGCTATGTGAGTAGTTCAATACTGAACCCAAACCTACGAACAAATATCGACTGAACCAGTTTATGTTTTTACCCACCAGCTAATTGTGGCTGCAAAGTGAAAAATAATTGTCTATTGTGTTTTGAAAACTTAAGCTGACTGGTTATAATTTAAGCTACAGTTACAGAACGAATTAATTTTGGATGCTCGGATGTTTGTTATGGACAGGTTTGAATGTTTTTACTTAGTTAGTTAGTTATGGATCACACTGAGAGACTGAGTTGTTTTTTCATGCATGTCATTGCTGCTTCTACAACGGAATTTCCCTTGGGGGATTAATAAAGTATCTTTATCTTATCTTATCTTAAACGGTATCAGACTTTATTATTTTTCTCTATGAGGGAGTTAAAATTGTTAATGTAGATAGATAGATAGATAGATAGATAGATAGATAGATAGATAGATAGATAGATAGATAGATAGATAGATAGTACTTATTTCATCATCCCCAGCAATAAGCAAAAGATAAATAAGAAGTAATAAGAATAAAAATAGAAAGAAATGGCAATATTGAAGAAACCTATAATTAACAAAAAATAGAAAAATAGGAAATAAAAATTCAATTTAGAAATTGAGCAATTGGCAACTTACAATACACTAAAACATTTTCTAAAAATAGGAAACAATGGCAATATAAAAACAATAATATAACTGCAGGCAGAAATACACGGCTAGCGGTGGTCCGATTAAATCGCTCGGCCGATATTTGCACATGTTGAGATAATCAGCATCAGCCGATGCCCGTGCTCATGAGGACGGTAAACAAAAAATGTCTGCAGACTAGTGTCGTCAAAAATGTATCTTTTTCTATATATATCAATTCTGAATTTGAAACAGTTTCAATACTCATTTTCCGCACTATTGATATACCGGTAGCAGCTCTGCTTCCTCACCCTCTCTTCTCTCCCACAGCGGGTCACACACCCCACTGCGGTGTTCACATAGCCCCTCATCCACTTACTTACTCAGTGTCTTCACTGTCTCATGCGCTCTGGTTTGTTCTGGTGAGTGTTTATTGAAGATGGCAAGTGCCGAGCCTCTGCAACCGGTTTTGAAAGAAAACAGCCAGAGTGCTGTTTGCAAAACATAAACCTAATTCAAAGGATTGGAGTGGAGGTTTTTTTTTTCTCCTCCAGACAGTGGCGTTTTTCCTGTGTTTTTATATTAGATCTATTTTTTTTTTGTGTGTATCCTAACTTGTGTGAAACAAAAATTGTAAACGCCACTGAGTTAAGGGACTGTCCTGGTCCGTCCTTTTACAAACAGATGTTTTCATGTCCTGATAAAGCCAAGTTCCTAGCCTAGTAGTGGAGCCTCCCAACCGTGCAGCACCCTGATGAATTGAGCCTCTTAGCACCAAATTGTGTGGAGAATCAACAGGTATATTTAAAGGAACATCATCTGTATTAAATGTTGTCAGAGATTTTGCAGTAACTTCTGTAGGCGTTTTTCTAGTCGTTCTTTCTGAGTTTTTTGCAGTCCTTACTTAAGAGTTTTGTCCAGAGTGTTCAGAGTTTTGTTCAGAGGTTTCACAAAGTATTTTAGTCTTTTTTTAAAGAGGAGAGTGGCTGACCTCTAAAGCAACATTTTCCGCCCATCGTTTCTTTTCTGCCTTGGAATTTGGGCTTCCGTGAGATATCTGAAAGGAAACCCAAAAACTCAAAAAGAATGAAAATATTTCAAAACACATACACAATGAATACATGTTCTGTGTATAATGTAATTGCTTATGGTTATTGTTACCAGTAATTATAATTCAAGAACTTTGCATACGTTGATATCTCTGGAATGTCTATAAATTCTGACAGTGATGTTATTGGCTTTTCATTTTGTAGAACCTACTCTTGTGTGTGTCAGTTGTCCTCAGACACGTATATATTTATGACATTTAATACACTGCGCTTTGTTTAATCCAATTGTCTTCTGGTAATACTTTAACTGCATTTGTTTATTCCATTTTTTTTGATAAAGGTAAATAGTAATAAAATAATACCTGTCACTTTGTAGCTTCATATGGTTAACAGTTTGTATCTTATGCTCCTTTAGTTAAGGTCCAATCATGACTATATGTGCTTGGCGTCATCTTCAATAGGTTTGAAAAAATGACAGTACAGTGGCACCTCGACTTACGACTGTAATTCCTTCTATAAGAACGGTCGTATGTTAAAACAGTCGTATGTTGAAGCAATTTTTTCCCAAATAAATTATGAAATCATGAAGGGTGAAAATAAACAAAATACACAACACAAACACAGTAAATATGGAAAAAAAATTAATAAGCCACGAACTACTATAAGCCACGAACTACGTGCACACACGATGAAGGTCGCCCGCTGACTGACTGCTGACTTCCCGCCGACGCGCCAACTGCAAATTTCCACGGTCGTATCTTGGAGCAGTCGGTCGCAAGTCGATGCAAATTTTCGCGACTATCGCCGCTTGTATCTTAGATTAGTCGAAAGTAGATGCAGTCGTAAGTCGAGGTACCACTGTATTTTACTTTATATTCCAAAAAATGGACCAATCTTGATCAAACTCGGGTCCACCCCTAATACATACATCATTCCTCTTATTTGTGAGTGCGGCAGATCCATGACATCAATCCACCACTGACGTCAGTTTTTCATTAACAAAAACAATAGGGCTCCCTCTCCGTCAAGGCCGGACCCAAATATATAATGCCAAAAGATTAACAGTAAATATCTTTGTCTGCAATTCACATTGAAATATTGCGATATAACTTATAGTTTATATATTAAAAATAAATACAGCAAACATGTGAATATTTGGCCTCTTGTTCAGCAAATAAATTTTTCTTTTTTATCCTTCAGCATTTTGTTTGTGTGGCCACCATGTTCACTGCCACTGTTATTTGAGGGTGATCCCTTATTAGAGTGTGGCTTTCATACGCCAACACTAATGGGGTGAGAAAATATAATTGCCTGTATTGCCCCCTCTCTTCCTGTCGGCTGGAAGTTCCTGGAATAATCGGAATTCCTGCTGTGTTTCCAGACTTGTGAAGTATTCTGTCCATGTAAATACTTTACCGTAATAACATACTGTCGGGATTTTGGTATTTCCTGAAGTGTGTTCAGAGAGGCATAAATTTCTCATTCCACATGTGTGCCATAATTTGTTATGCATATAGACACTAAGGATATCTCTAACCAGCAGTCGAATTTCATGTAAATCCGCTTCTTTCATACAGGAAAACAGAGTTTATCCCAGGAGGCTCAATCTCCGAGCTGGGCCTTTGGCTGATTTAGTGCCATCATTTTAACCACCTCTGGACAAATTTTCCATAAAAAGGCCTAATATAACCAACAAACCAACCCACACAATAGGCATGTCTTACCTGTTCCTGGTAGTAAGTGCAAAAGGAGAACACTGGACATTGCTCCACCATTTATAGTTTTCAGATCCATAGATTTAATACTATATTTCGTTATTTCATAGTTTATTCATTCTCAAACAAAATTACTGATATATATATATATATATATATATATATATATATATATATATCAATAATAGATATGTATTATTTATCTTTATTCATTTATTTTGCATTTGAATGATTATGTGGGATTGAATAATAATTTTGTGTCTACTTGGCTTCCCCCTACTCTCATTCAAGAATGGATCGTTCCAATAGAGGGTTGCGGCCTGCAGTGTTTTTAAGGAGCTCATTCTGCTTGTAGAAGAAAAATAGATGGTTTTGTGTACAGCTTGCTGTACGAGGCATTTTTTCAAATAATTTTAAAATATTTTATTAACATATTAAATTGGATTTAATTGAATTGCTTAATTAATCATTGTTTAATTGCTAATTGAATTTTATCATTTGATTCTGCCAGTAAGCTATAATAATAATAATAACAATAATAATAATAATAATCATCATCATTATTTTTTTAATTATTATTTGTATTTGTATTATTATTGTCTTTGATATTATTAGTATTGTTATTGTTGTTATTATTGTTGTTATTATTATTATTATTATTATTATTATTATTATTATTATTATTATTATTGTTATTGTTATAATTATCTTTATTATTTTGTGTGCTTAGAATAGTGTGATTTGACTCGTTCCAATAATGAATCCAATTTCTAAAACTGTGTCCAGTATACATAAGATAATATTTGTCTGGAAAAGGTTTTGTTCAGCCAAATATACACAGTGGTTTTAAGGATTTGCCTGGATATGCTCTGTGGAGCTCCAAATTTGGAAGTAAAATAACCAGAACCAAGACTGAGAACACATAAGCCAATAAATCACAAATTCTTTCTCTCAAATTGTATTAACATTTACATTTACATTTTATCTGAAGTATAAATGGTCATTTCCAAAGTGTGTGGCATGAGACCATGACTGTAATTGCCCAAAATAGGAAGTAATGAGTAATGTATTCTATTATGTCTATTGCAGATAGATAGATAGATAGATAGATAGATAGATAGATAGATAGATAGATAGATAGATAGATAGATAGATAGAAGGACAAACAAAGAACTCTATACAACAAATAACCATGGACAATTAATTGACCCGTCAGCTGCACTTAAACACCAACCAAAACTGATTTTGTGTATTCAGCTCAGACAACAATGTGTGGAGTAGCGTGCTGCTTTTCAACAGAGACCTCCTCCAAACTTCCATTTGAAAACATGCAGAGTACCAAGGTTGGTGTTTAGATTTGGGGAGGCCATGGAGGACGCCTGCACCTTCTCCAGTCACAGTCTGAGGAGGTGTTGAGATAAAGGTTAAAGACTTGTCTCATTTGATTCATGAACCATTTCAGCCCGCCAGCAGCAGGAGCCAGGAGGAGCACAGTATTCAGCTGTAGTCCCTGCTGAGCGCTGAGCTTTTGGGGGTTTGAACATAGGCTGTTGTCTAAAGATAATGGTACTCAAAAGGTTGTTTAAGAGAGGAAAAGAAATGTCCTGTGCAATTTACTGAAAGGATAATGTGCAGCCAGACTTTGATTCTGCCAAAATAACCCCCAAGGCCTCGAAGTCTTGGATCACTCTGAAGAGATAATGGCCGGCTGGCTGCACATTATTTAGCATATTACATGGCTACTTACTCAATAAAATAATACATTTTGGTATGAATTTTGTTTGCATAACTAGCAGGGATGTACTCGAATCTGAATACGGTATTCAGGAAAGCACAAATAATGCGATGGGAATTTCTTCTACCCGAAGATGCCCTTTATTATTTTGGGGAAAAAGCAATGATTGAAATGTCTGTGCATAAGCACGGGTGTGTGTGTGTGTGTGTGTGTGTGTGTGTGTGTGTGTGTGTGTGTGTGTGTGTGTGTGAGTGGGTGAGTTTCTTGGATCGGGGAAAAAAATAGAGTGTGAGAGAGAGAGAGAGAGAAAGAGAGATAGAGAAAGAGACAGAAAGACAGACAGATCGTGGGCTGTGATTTTGTGGCGTTAGCGGCTGAACCGAAAGTCTCTACAAATATATGTAAAAATCCTTCTGTTTTCAGATATGACTGCGCCACGTATTTTGTGCGGCTTTGGGAAATATCTGCGCTAAGTGGTGAAGGTGTAGAGAGAGAGATGGAGTAAGAGAGAGAGAGAGAGAGAGTCCTAAGCAGATGTTCCCCAGTTTAAAGTTCGGCGGTGCTGGTGTGGTTCAGACAAACCATAAACTTAAGCTGCTCTCACACATGCACTGCAACCTTGAAATTAATTAATTAAAACTATTTTAACATTACGCGGAGGAGCTGTGTGTGTGAACACAAATGTCCAAATCATTTGGGCCAGACATTAACCAGACTTTACCCAGTCAGCACTCGAGGACAAAGTCTGCGTAATGTCCGATTGAGCGTGTTAACCGAGCAGGGGATTGTCCGGAGAATTCACAGCGAGAGTGGGCGCGTCGCGTGTTGATCACATCTTTCATGCATCTTTCATTCAAGTTATTTATCTTCATGCGGTCTTCGTACACGGAGCATAGCTGTTTTGTACTCCTGCTTTCCTTCATAATCCTTTACACTCTTTTATTTATATTATGTCTAAATACACGGAGTATCAACGGCAAAATGATAAGTCAAGAGCCTCATCAGCCGTCTTGGGCGTGCTTGAACTCTGCAGCGTCATTGTGTCACGTCCTGCCTCCTGCACACTCTACCCAGGCGCCACCCCTCAGCTAAACCAAACGGAGTATTTCCAGGTGGTGTAAACACGCCTGACACAGACAATCTCCGATTACGTGCTGCATGTGTGAAAGGGCAACTCCAGGCAATGTCCAGACCTGATTTTAGCTTTAGTTTAGTTAAAAATAAAAATAAGAGAGACAGAGAGGGCTAAAAAGTACCGTACGAGGATGTGGAAATATATTTCATAATTAATTATATGCCAATATTAAATACATCTGATGCTTTGAAGGCACAATAATTGCATTGCCAGTGAATATATGGTTAGAAAAGACAACATTTGCATTCAACATGACTTCTGGTATAAACCACGCCCACTTCTGGTCTTCTATCCAGATACAGAGACAGATATTTTTGTTAGTTGAACAGATAATGACGTCTCTGTACACATCTAATAAGTAGTATGTCTGATGTTATAACTAGTGTGCCTAGTTTAAGAGCTTCCACAAAGAAAAATAGTCGAAGACAACGTAGCAAACTATTCGCCCGACAAAAAAAACTGTACTTATTCATCTCTTCAAGTCTTCCATGGTAGTTTCTATGTAGGGTCACAACATGTCGCCACTAGCTAGTGTTAGCATGCTTGAAGTAGCCAGTGTCAAATGACGAATGTAAGACCAGGCGGAGTAGTGGTTGCCCGTGGAAACGGTTATTATTAACAGACAGCGGTCATTATTCAGAAATAACTCCCCACTGATTTCAGCCATTGACCAATCTGAATCAAATAATCCACAGAGCCCATAACAGTGATAACTAAATGTTTTTTATGCACCATATTTGCTTTGATGGTAAGAAGTTAGAAGATTAACTGTTTTAATTGACTTCTAGTTCTATGTGTAGATATATTCAGTTGTTGACGGGCCTTAATTCATGGTGCACAGTGAATGAGAAGCAAATCAGATGTGTTCATACATACATACATACATACATACATACATACATACATACATACATACATACATACATACATACATACACACACACACACATACATACATACATACATACAACATACATGCATACATACATCCATACATCCATACTGTACATACATATATACTAACATACATACCGTACATACATACACATACTGTACATACATACATACATACATATACACATACATACGTACATACATACATACATACATACATACATACATACATACATACATACATACATACATACATACATACATACTGTACATACATATATACTTACATACATACCGTACATACACACACATACATATATACTTACATACATAATACTGTACATACATAGATACTTACATTCAAACATACTGTACAAACATACATACATACATACATACATACATACATACATACATACATACATACATACATACATACATACATACATACATACATACATACATACATACATACATACATACATACACGCATGCTGCTGTGCGTGGAATCCATTAAACAGTGGGATTACAGCCAGATGCTGCCATATAATGAAGTGCTTGATATTTACATGAAATGCAGGGTTCCTTAATGATTCCTAAATGGAAATCTGATTCCTTATTAGTAGTTTGTACAAGTAGTTTGGTCAAATATGCAAAACCAATTTAGCTTTAACAGATGGCAGCTGCTTTCAGAGCAGTTCAAATCATTTGGGAAATGAGCATTTTCATTGTCCCTGTCCCTGTAGCCATTCGTATATGAAAATACATCTAATTTTGGATTCTGGTGTATAAAAAAAGTCCAGTGAATGCATGAATTACATTTATTTTAGTTTTTATTTGAATTTAGTTTTGTCTTCAGTCCTCATGATACCGTGCTCATTAGACCGTCTGCATGAGACAGTCCTCACAAGACCATCCTCTCGAAACTGTCCTCATGAAACAGTCCTCACGAGACCATCCTCATGAGACAGTCCACACAAGACCATCCTCACAAGACAGTCCTCATGAGACAATCCTCATGAGACAATCCTCACAAGACCGTCCAAACGAGAATATCCCCACAAGATTGTCCTCAAGAGACAGTCCTCACAATTCCGTCTTCTCAAGATCGTCCTCATGACACAGTACTTGAGACAGTCCCCACAAGACAGTCCTAACGAGAATATCCTCACAACATTGTCCTCATGAGACAGTCCTCACTAGACCATCCTCACGAGACCGTCCTCTCGAAACTGTCCTCACGAGACCATCCTCATGAGTCAATCCTCACAAGACCACCCTCTCGAAACTGTCCTCATGAGACAGTCCTCACAAGACCATCCTCACAGACAGTCCTCATGAGACCGTCTTAACAAGAACCTCCTCCCAAGACCGTCCTCATGAGACAGTCCTCTTGAGACGTCCTCATGAGACAGTACTCACGAGACCGTCCTCTCGAAACTGTCCCCATGAGACAGTCCTCACAAGACCATCCTCATGAGACAGTCCTCAGTAGACCACCCTAGGGACACCGTCTTTATGAGACAGTCCTCAAGAGACAGTCCTCACAAGACAGTCCTCATGAGACAGTGCTCACAAGACCATCCTCATGACACATTCCTGATGAGACAGTCTGCATGAAACTGTCCTCATGACACAGTCCTCACAAAACTGTCCTCACATGACAGTACTGTATTCCATCATCATGTCCAGCACCAGACCTGTCACAAAATCGAAACATTTCCATTTTGCATATTGATTAATTTGTGATATTTGTTGCATGACACTTCACATCTAGCTTTGCTGTTGGTATATGTACATACAATCCATATATTTAAGCCTGGAATCAATTTATTCCAATATATTGCAGTCCAGACTGAGGTTCAAGGAGATGACAGATTGTTGTTCCTCTTTAGCTTCTCTCTGGATGGAGCATCATAGGCTTTTCCTTTTCAACCCTTGCTGACAAACCTTTACCTTTACCATCTTCTCCTTCTCCGTTCCTCCTTCAGGTGGTGAAGATGATGATCATCGTGGTGGTGACCTTTGCGTTCTGCTGGCTGCCGTACCACGTCTACTTCATCGTCACGGGCCTCAGCAAGCACCTGAGCAGGTGGAAGTACATCCAGCAGGTGTACCTGTCGGTGATGTGGCTCGCCATGAGCTCCACCATGTACAACCCCATCATCTACTGCTGCCTCAACAGCAGGTGGTACACACCAATCAATATGTATTAGATAGATCTATTTTTAGGGGAGAAAACATTTAAAGGTAGTTAATCACACGTTCCTTACCTTACAACGTGTGGTTTTTATCCCTCAAGTAGTGTAGATTCTAGATACTCTTGAACTCCAAACTGCTTTGCTTCGGTGTCATTTAATTTATTATTTTTTTACATTTAAATGTCAAAAATTAAACGTAATGTGATTTAAATCTGTATCAATTCACATTCTAATAAAACAATTGTGCAAGTTTACATATACAGTGGTACCTCGACTTACGACTGCATCTATATAACGACTACTCCAAGATACGAGGAGCGATAGTCGTGAAAATATGTGTCGACTTGCGACTGACTTCTCCAAGATACGACCGTGGAAATTTGCAGTTGCTGTGTTGGCGGCCATGTTCGTTCTCAGTCAGCGGGCAACCTAAATCATGTGTGCACGTAGTTTGTGGCTTATCCATATTTTTTTCATATTAACTGTGTTTGTGCTGTGTATTTTGTTTTTTTTCACCCTTCGTGATGAGTCCTAAGAAGAAGGATGATGGGAAAAAGAAAAAGGCAATGATTCCCATTGAAACTAAGAAGGAAATCATAGAAAAATATGAGCGTGGTGTGCGCGTGACTCAACTTGCTCGTAAATATGACCGCAACCATCCTTAAGAAGAAGGGAGAGATCAAGAAGGCTGATGTTGCAAAGGGCATTAGTATGCTGACAAAGTTGCGGCCAAAACTACTGGATGAAGTTGAGAAGTTGCTGCTTACTTGGGTGAATGAAAAGCAGTTGGTAGGAGATCCGGTCACCGAAGAAATTCTTTGTGAAAAGGCAAGGCGACTGTACAATGAAAGCTAGTCGCGGCTGATTTGATGAGTTTAAAAAGAGGACAGGAATTCACAGTGTTGTTGCTCACGGAGGGGCAGCCAGTTCAGATAAGGCGGCAGCAGAAGAATACCTTAAGCAATTCGAGGAATTCATCAACGAAAATCGCTTGATCCCTCAGCAGGTATTCAACTGCGAGGAAACTGGATTATTCTGGAAAAAGCTTCCAAATAGGATTTACATCACTGCCGAAGAGTCAATGATGTCCGGCCATAAGCCCATGAAAGACTCACACTTTGTGTTTGTGCGAATGTGAGTGGTGCCCTGAAGATTAAGCCTTTGTTGGTTTATCATTCCGAAAATCAGCGCGCATTCAAAAAGTACTCGCAATATTTTTAGGGAAGTGGATCAATGAGGTTGTTTGTCCAGCAATCAAAGCGTACCTTCTGGAAAATAATCTGCCTCCTAATGCCGCAATTTTCATGGATAATGCATCCTGTCATCCTCCAGAGCTTGAACTTGAGTTGTGTGAGGAATTTAGCGTCATGAAAATGAAGTTGCTTCCTCCCAACACCGCAGCATTACTGCAGCCTATGGACCAGCAAGTTATTTCCAACTTAAAAAAACATTTTACAAAAGCCCTCCTTGAAAGATGTTTTGACATCACGGAAAGCACCAACCTAAGACTTAGGGATTTTTAGAGGGACCACTACAGCATCTTTGTCGGCGGAACTTTGATTGGCAAGGCTTGGCAAAGGGTTTCAAAGAGAACCCTAAGGGCTGCATGGAGGAAACTCTGGCTTGGAATCGTTCCTGAACGTGACTTTGAGGGATTAGAGCCAGCACAGCAGGAATCAGAGGTTATGGAGAGCATTGTCTCTATAAGCAAGGGCCTTGCTGGGCCTTGAAATTGATAAAGACGACATAGAAGACATAGAAGAGCACAACGACGAACTAACGACGGAGGAACTCCAACAGCTGCAAGGAGAACAAGTGAGGCAGTTTGAGAAAGAGGTTTCTTCGGAGGAGGAGGTAGAGGAAGTGATATCAAATTGATTTACGGTCGTTCTTTCAGTATTGGGAGAAATTTCAGGAGTTTGCTAGAAAACATCAACCAAATAAAGAAGTGGTAAATCGTCAACTTAATTTGTGGAATGATAATGTTGCTGAATATTTTAAAGCCATTCAAAAGCGTAGGCAAAAGCAAGTGTCGATTAAACGCTACCTAAAAAAAAGTGAGGTTCAAAGTAGTGTAAAAAGGCCAAATGAAGATGTGATGGAAGAAAATAAGAAATCTAAAAGTGAAAAATCGCAAATTGTTAATGAGGGGGCTTCAACCTCCTCCTCCATGCAGTAACCCCTCATCTCCTCCTCCACACTCTTCGTCTCCAGTACACCATTGGTTGTCACAAAAAAAGGTAAGGTGCCTATTTAAATTACTGTACACTGTTATTTATTATTTTTCATAATGCTTACTTATTGTTTATAACTTCCAGTATGGTTTCATGTGAAAAAGGTTAAAATCTAGTGTAAATTTATTATGTTTAGGTGCACGGAACGAATTCGATGAGTTGCCATTAATTTATATGGGAAAAATTGCTTCAACATACGACTGTTTTAACATACGACTGTTCTTATAGAACGAATTACAGTCGTAAGTCAAGGTACCACTGTATACTATATTTAAAAAGTCAGGGAAATGACCATATATTGTTGTCTGAAAGTATATGAACAAATATTTCCCTGAAATATTATTCCTAGTATAATTTGAACACATTTGATACACTACAAATATATATTTTACCCATTTCAGTCACAGTGAGACCAAAATGTAAATAACAATTATTTACTTTTCAAGAATGCAGTACTGTATCTGTGCATGGATTTAAGGCTTTTATATCCAGGACTGTTTGGTCCAGGCCACAAAGCTGTTATTCTGAACACCATCCAGCCCAATTCACATCCTGTCCCTCAAACAGCAAAAGCATTTAAAAACGTGTCAGGATTGCTTAAAAAATGGAGGGTCCCATAAAGGTGAAATACGTCAAGACTCTGCAGACGCTACAATCAACCTCATTTAATGCCCCTCTCTAGGACACACGGCATGGGTTATTAAATCAGATACTTATCATTATTAAATAAGAAGCTTCAATTGTCTTTTCTTTTTATTCTTTAGGTGTTTATGCAAAATTTCACGACTGCCAGAATGTGAATTTAGTCAAATTTTGTATTGTTTATTTCTTAGGTTTTTTTCTGGTTTATTGTTAGGTTTATGTTTTATTGTTTACTTGGGTGTATTGTATATTTTCATGTTTTTCATCTTCTACTCAATTTTGAGGTTTATTGTTGTTTTCTTTTTTCTATTTTTATTCTTACCACTTTATTATTGTCTATTTTTATCTATCTATCTATCTATCTATCTATCTATCTATCTATCTATCTATCTATCTATCTATCTATCTATCTATCTGTCTGTCTGTCTGTCTGTCTGTCTGTCTGTCTGTCTGTCTGTCTGTCTATCTATCTATCTATCTATCTACCTACATACCTACCTACCTACCTACCAACCAACCAACCAACCAACCAACCAACGTATCCATCCATCCCAGGTTCCGAGCCGGCTTCAAGCGGGCGTTGCGCTGGTGTCCGTTTATCAAGGTGTCAAGCTACGACGAGCTGGAGCTCCGCACCACCCGCCTCCACCCGGCTCGCCAGAGCAGCATGTACACGCTGTCCCGCACGGAGACCAGCATGGTGGTGGTCTATGACCCCACCGAGGCGGATGGAAGCGGTGGCTGTGGCAGGGGAGGAGGAACCAGGAAACACTCCTTATCCACCCGGAAGAAGAACTACACCACCTCCCGCCACTCGGAGATCGGCCGCAGCTGCAACGGCGATGACAGCAAAGCGCAAAGCAAATACGTGTCCAACGCTCCACCCGAGGAGTTCTCTTAAAAAAAGGTATTCATCTACTTGGAAAGAAAAGAAGGAAATCAGAATAAAATGGATCATAAAAAATACATGTAAAGAGTGTATAGAGTATTTTTCAAACACTTTCGATGTCAAAAGAGTCTGAAGAGAATGAATTGTACAATTTAGAAAATGAACAAAGCCAAAAACATGGATATTATTGCTTTGATACGCTCATTGGCAGCAGCATTAACAACATGCTTACAACATTAATTTCATTATTTTCTGGGTACGAATAACTGCTGGAATAACTGGAAGAAGGATTTGTTTGCTCATTTGTTTATTTGTTGTTCTTTTGTTTGTTTGTTTTCACAAAA
The DNA here is from genome assembly GCF_960531495.2 of Zeus faber. NCBI lineage: Eukaryota > Metazoa > Chordata > Actinopteri > Zeiformes > Zeidae > Zeus > Zeus faber. The sequence continues at coordinate 20,557,054 of NC_137191.1, forward strand.
TACATTCATATTTCCTCCTTGATCCACTCTGTCGCCTCAGGGTGACTGTCTGCGTGAATGAACAATATAAAAGGAGAAAGGAAAAATGAGGCCCTTTCCAAGCCCGCCACTCACCTCGAAATTAGATTAGCATTTAAAGTGCCATTAAAGTGTGAAAGGAATGTCCCGTCTTTTCGAACTGCAGCATGGGCCCTCCCTTATCTTCTACCTGATAGAGCTGGATTTTATTATAATTTTTTCATTTTTCAACTAAATAAATATTATTTGATGAGGTCTTAAGGTCACCAACTACGCACAGATATTGAAATAACTACATTTATAAGTAAGTACAGGTCAGATTTTCCAATTATATGAGTATTCAATGTATAAAAAACTCTTCAAATACTTGATGATTGCACTTGTATGTATTAGGGGTGTCACGATTCTCCAAATCCACGATTCGATTTGACATTTGATTTTAAGGTCACGATTCGATTGCATTTTCGATTTTAACATTTTTTTCAGCACTGAGGGCTATGCCATTGTTAGAGTACCGAGTCTTGATTTGAAAAGAAAAGCACTTGTCTCTCAATAAGTAACTTTTATTTGCAAAATAACAATTATAAATAAAAACAAAAATATGACAATATTTAAACACACCAAAACAGTTAAGAGCTTTAGCCAAACCAGACTTTAGATTAATGAACAATAAGTTACTTATTATACTACTTTTAAGTTACTCCCCAAAATAAGCACAGAAAAAGACAGTTTTTTTTGCCACTGGTAATAAAAAGCAAATTACTACCTGTAGCTCCGATCAGAGCGATCTATTCTCCAAACAAAGAAAAAAAAAAAACATTTAATTGAGTATTTAATTTACTCAGTTTCCTGCTGCTACTCTGTTGTGGAGTAGATTGCAGATCGCTCCTGAAAAAATCCCGCCCACGTTATCACCGCCCGGCACGGTCTGCAAACAGGAGGTCTGGATCCTTCGCCCGATGATGGTCGGGTTTATTTCCCACTTTCATCGCCACATCAGTGGACTTACTGGACATTCTGGTCAAAGGCCACTCTCCCTTGTACACAGTGAAACGCCAGAGAAGAGGGAGATGCGCCGGTGCACTCGTGCCTCTCCACTGGCGCGGACTTGGCACAGTTACCGGAAATATTACTCTCTAATGTGTGTTCACGGTGCGACAAACTGGATGAACTTATATCGAACTATGATTGTTATTATTTTTAAATATTTAAATTCTATTCAAATTTTGTTCCCGAAGCCCTAGTCCCAGGTGGGTGGGTACAGTGTGCATTGAGGGATGCGGCGCAGCGGACACCTCTGCGGAGCTGCCCACAGCTCTCCAAACATTGAATGAAATTTCATGAAAGTGGGAGCCAGCAAGCCACAGTCTACACCCACCCAGGGTACACTGCATTTGTTTACCGGAAGTCCCAATATGGTGACCATGTAGGACAATAATACCCACAACAATACTGGGAGAATCGCCAACCTGCTTGTGATTTAGAAGTATGAAATTGAACGTTCATTACGATCGATTTTCGATTTCGAAACGGAATCGTGACACGTCTAATATGTATATATATATATATATATATATATATATATATATATATATATATATATATATATGCTAAACAGTTTTCACTTCAAACTCTGAGTATGAACTGTTACTCATGCGTAGTATGGACAGAATTTTTTAGTATTAACTCTCATCCGGGGGATGGATAAACGAGTGGCTTCAACCACTCAGAGATTTCCGATGGAAAAAAGCTGCTGATTGAAATGCTGTTCGGCGGCAAATCTGCCTGCGAGTTTGGCTCCAGATGTATTGGAATTGACTGTGGTATTTTGCTTATGTAAGCATAGAATGGGGTTTGTTTCTCTCTCAACTAGCCAAGAGCCGCAGGCTGAAGCCGGTGTGCATTTGGAGAACATCAATAAACAGATCGATAAGTCAGCTGGCTAACGGCTGCCAGTAAAGCTTGTGCTGTCACGTTCTCAATTTGACCTAACAAGGAAATAACACGGTTCAGACCGTTCGCCATGGTATGCTTAAAGATGGTGTCCATTATGGCATTTGTATTACCGTCTATTTTCCATTTAAATGCGTTGAAAACCCCTGTTGTAACGGATGGCAGATTTGGGCTGTAGGCCATTACCGGTGGCCTACAGCCACTGTTTGCTCCTTGGCAGCATTCTGCATCCCATCCAAAACCCCTGATGATCAACATTGAAGTGTTGAGCGATGCCCAGGCATGTACCATATTGGCTGGTAGTGAACAAATCAGTTGGGAGTCACTCCATCAAACGAGTTATTGTTTTTTATCCTTTAATTTCTTTGATTCATTTTGTTGGTTCATTTTGTTTGTTTGTTTTGGTTTGTTCGTTTTGTTTGTTTGTTTTTGTTTGTTTGTTTTGTCTGTTCATTTTGTTTGTTTGTTTTTGTTTGTTTGTTTTGTTTGTTCGTTTTGCTCATTCTTTTGTTTGTTCGTTTTGTTTGTTTGTTTTTGTTTGTTTGTTTTGTTTGTTCGTTTTGCTCGTTCTTTTGTTCGTTCGTTTTGTTCATTTATTTTGTTTGTTCGTTCATTTTGTTTGTTCGCTTTGTTCGTTTGTACATTTTGTTGGTTATTTTCTTTCAGTTTGTTCATTTTGTTCATTTTGTTTTGTTTTGATTTCCATTCCATTCACAATTCGGATCAGAATCGACTCTTCTGACTCTTGTTCATCGTTCACAGGAAGTCCTTCCCCCAATCACCGTGCATTACCCAAATTGAGTCAAACGAACAGCAAGAGTTGAGAAAAAATTTAACGACTCTTTTTTATCAAGTGACCGATTCTAGTAAAAAAAGCCAAACAGCTCATCACTACTACCTAGGGTGTACACATCTGTAGCAGGTAATGATCAGTACTTCTGCATCTGGTATATAAACAACAAATAACAGCTTTATTGTATCAGCACAGAATAGAGGCCAAGATAAGTCGAGTAATAAGAATGCTAAATATGGTCTAAGCATTGTTTTTTGGGGTATTCATTTATACTTATTTAAATGCAGATATCATTTCATATCTGAGTCATTTGTTTGCATGAAAGCGACCAAGAAAATTATGCCCACTCACCAATGATGAAGAATTTTAGTCGTTTCACAGGTGCGAATGCACTACACACAGGTTGCTGGTTGCTGGTTGCTGTCCTTCCTTCAAGGGGCAGCCGCCTTCACTACAATGGCGCTTGGGGGCCAATTCCAGTTGGTGGAGCCATGTTGTGATCATGGACAGGACAGCTAAGTGTTTTGCATGTTTGGAATTTGGGACCTTTTTTAATCCTGGCAACCCATGTGAGCACATGCAAACTCCACACAGAAAGGCCCCGGATTGGGAGAAAACCCACCTCAACCCAGTGGCAACAGCGCCCCAGGCAGGAATTGAACCATCGACCATTTTGCTGTGAGGCAGCAATGCAAGCGGTGTGCCACCTTCTTTTTTTTGTGAGTTATGACTTACGTGACTCTTAGTTCTCTTATCTCTTAACGGCAAAAGTCAAAAAAAGAAAAATAATATTACCAATGTTCACTATGGTACTGATAAAGTGTGCTAGAATATGTTTTATATACGTATACATTTAATTGAGAATGTAAAATAAACCAGTTTGTGCATTTTGGTGTCTATATGCTATAATCATGGAAAACAAAATAGACGTCATATCATAACCGATTGGGTATTATTGTGGAGTTAACAATATTTTCTGTGTTTCTGTGTTTAAATGTAAGTGGAGAGGCTTTTTGACGAGAGTGTGTTGACGCTTGGCATTCTGGTAAGGTTGAGATTATTATATAGATAAAATATCTGACCTCGAAACGACTGACTTCACGATCACATTCATGTCTGAAGCTTAATGGAGCTGTGCATTTCTTGCTATTGTGAGTGTTTACAAGGGACTTTGCCAAAATAAGGACGAAAAAGGAAAGACTACAGTGTATATCTCTAGAGGATCTGGGAAACACATTTTTGGCTTTTAGCTAGACATTAATGCTTCATATTTATTGTTATTTATACATGTTTTATTTTTTAATTTTGTAACGATGAAAGAAAATAAAAAAAATGTACAGTAGCAATAGTTTTTTTGTGTTTGTTGTGTTCGTTGTTTTGTACTTTCTATTTGTGTGTTATTGCTGTTGTCCTGCTCCACAAGCTGTTAATAAACTCACTCCACCTGATGGTTGATGTTGTTGTGGTTGTTGCTGAGGGTTCATATGCATTTAAATTTTTATATGACAGTTTGACTTTTTTGGTCTCAATAGCTAGTGAAACTATAAAAAGCATACGGAGGGACAGGTCATTTTTTGCAAGATGGTTCGCACAAATAAAGTGTTTAAAACTCTTTAAAAACAAAATAAAAAAAACTATTAATGGGTTTTTATGCTACGAGATATAAAATGGAAACTAAATTATAAAGTATTTAATTTGTTTTTATTGTTTCTTCGATTCAAGTTTTGTTTGAGGGACACGAAATGGTAGGTTTTGGTATAACCACGCCCCTGCTGCTGCCTGCTGGTGGATAGTTGCGCCGGTAGCAGGGGCCCCTGTTGCTCCCTGCGGGGTGAGAGTGCTCAGTCCACGGCACCAGGAAGCGCTGAGGTCCTTGCAAAGGGCACTGTCACCTAGGTGGACATTATATTTGCATCTGTAACGTAGACTGTTATCGAAACGTGACCGATAAGGTTAAAATTTGTCCGGTAAAATAAGTTCTTTCTGGACACTGGACCGGGAAAAAAATATATTCTAGCGGAAACCCTGGTTTGGCTGTGATAGTAGAGTTGTTGACTTGCTAGTTTTTGATCATAAGCCAAATCAGCCATTTCGAAGCACGGGAAAAAATGTCTGAGCATGCATGTTTACTTCAAGACATCATTTTTAAAGACATAACATTTTTGTATAACAATATTTAGTATAACGGTTGAGCACTACTAAAAGTAAATCATACAGTTGTTCCCTAAACAGTTGTGAAAAGACCATAATACAAACTGCATTTCCTCTCCAAGAGACAGATGTTCCTCCAATAAAAAAAAAAAAAATCCAAGAGCTGGACTGTCTACACCTTGAAGGAGACAAAGGATTACTGTACAGCTACATCCTGCCATTCACGAGGCTGGGAAGTGGAACAGGCCTTCCCAGAATCCAGAGTCGAAGGCCTGATGAAGGTTGAGGGTGATTCCTGCAATAAAACAATTGAAAGAACCGTCCCAATAAAACTCCCAACCTCATACACCGTTAGCAATGCATGAATTATACGTTCTAATCGAGCAAAATAATGCAGGGCTGCAAACTGTTTATAATGTCCTGGCATGTAGCTGTAGTGATAATTGATATAAGTGATATAATTTTATGGTTTATTATTACGAAAAATGACCCGTTTGTTGGACTCGCTCCCATCTCACCTCAAAGAGGGAGGGACTTCCTTGTGTTTTAAGTTCCATTTGGTATCTATAAACATACAAGGTATGTATACATACAAGTTTCTTTCCATAGATTCATTTCTTGTGTTGTGGGCTAAGCCATTTCTTTGTCACTCACTTTAGAGCAAAGATTTGAAGTATTCTCCATATACATATGTGTATCTAGATGCCTCCCTGGATGGGGGTACAGGGGGCGTTTCGAGGACCAGGAATGGTTTACAGGTTACAGGTTAACTTTTGAAATGTTGAAACTTGTATATGCATTCCATTATCTTAACAACCCCAGAACACCCTCTGAACTGTAGAGGGCTATGCACACCATCCACATCAAATTTATGTTCACAGTTTCACCAGCAACTAGTTGGAATAGATTTATTATATTTATGTTGAACAATGGGTGTTAAAAAAAAAAATCTCCTCTGGATTTTCCGGGCATCTCCTGCAGCTTGATTGATGACACTATTATAAACATTTTGAACGGTACATGTTAAATACAGCATTGAAAGCCTGGCACAGTGTGGAGAGGGGGGTAAAGTCACTGGCAGGGAGCTTTAGGGTGGCCATGCTTTTTTGAATAATGTTTGTATAGTTGCTTCAGTTTTGAAGCGTGAATTTGGCTGTTCAATTAACAAATAAGGAAGAATCATCCGAAAAAAGAACAGGATCTTCGGACGTGACGCTCGTGTGGAAAGTTATGAAACATCCACAGAGTGTTTCAATTCAATGAGATTCAATTATTCACATTATGAAACGTATAGAAACTACATTTTGATGTTCATAAAGATCAACATTATTTTATGAATATATTTTGAGCAGTTAGGCAAACACAATTCATCCTCATTTTTTCTGCTTAGTAGCGGCTAAAATACCTATATTTGTATATTTTTTTCAAAGTGATTTTGTTTTCCTAAGCCAGCTTTTGTTTGCATTCGTTCATTGATCAGATCACATCATTTGTGCTGAAAGTCATATTTTGTGGCCCAAACGCATAGGCTCATTTCTTTGATTAATAGTTGCTAAAATTGCTGCCTTTAATAAAAAAATATATATCTTTGCTCTGCTATGACCAAATGCCTTCCTCGTGTATGCAGAGCATTGTCACTCAAATGCTGATGTGTATTTATTGTATTTTTTTACATTATTGTTATGGCATTTTCAGTGATAAATATGTAGTCTACTGTAGAATAATTTTAAATGACTATTACACAGTCATCACATAATATTTACATTTATGTATGACTCATTTTGTTCATTTATTTGACAGGAACAATATTAATAAACATTCCCGAAAATAAATCGGAGCCAAAAAGGCACATTTTGTTCTGTAGCCTATTGCCAGATACGATATGGACTACCTAAAAAAAAGTATTATATTGACAAAAAGCATAGTTAGTAGTTAAAGCGCTAACTACTAATAAATGCATAATAAAGTATATATTTTCTGTTATTCAATAATGACCGGCTGGCTGCACATTATGCCTTACTTGTGTCTTTTTATTAGTTACTGACTTGCCATAGTATCCACTAGCGTTTGTGGTTTATGTTCGCAACAAAGCAAAGACGAGAAATAAATAATAAAAACATCGGAAAGCAATGCACCCCAAAGGGCTAAGACGTCAGAACTCTCCCTCTTTTTTCCCCCACTCCGGGCTTACACCATAGTAATTGCCCTGCAAACGGCAGTGGCATTTCTCTTGACGGTAAAGCAGATCCGCATCGCTACAGAAGGCTGTTGTTTGACAAGCAGAGCTGTGCGGAGGCTGCTGGGCTGTGTCCGAGCTGCTGTCAGCGAGCTGGGGTGGTGTGGAAAACACCACAGACCTGTCACATCATTTCCTAACAACTGTTGCTTCCACAAAACAACCAAAGCCCATAACATAGCTGGATAAAAGATATAGGGCCAAGGCAGTAGGCAGTCATTCAGAGATTGGCCTCCTTTATGGAAACGTTCCATATGGAGTCTGTTCCCACATTAGATGACTGTTTTGGATGCAGTACGTGATGAGTTAGGTTAGGAGTTAAAACAAATAACTTTCAAAGTATTTGTACAAAATAAATATACATAAAAAACACTATTTGGGCTTTATTTGGATTCGGTTTCACCCCTACTTTCCAGCAATGTTCCTGCTTCCATTCCCACGTACTTCCATTGACAGAAAAAGAATACTAGGTCGAGATTAGGGAAATTTACCAAATGACATTTACTGAACATTGTGACCGGCTCCGGTTCCCACATTACGCCAATACAGAACATTGCCAGTAGATTCACGGCTTTCAGTGCAAGTGATAAAGGGGATTATGTTTGGTGGTACAACAGCTACTCCCTCATCCGTTCTGTTCAACTCTATATAAGTGACGCAAGACTTGCAAGTGATTTGTTTCTAGTACACAAATCTTGGAAATGACCTAGAAGTATGCAAAATGTGTCGCGATTTGCAACCAGGCACAGACATTCACAGAGACCGAATATGAATCTCAATTCACCGACAACGTGAAATGCATTGCTGCAAAATGTCAGGCAGTGTCAAGAGCTAATGGTGCAGCAGGGTTGTTACTTTAATGTGCAATATCTATTTTCATGGAAAAACTATCTCAGTGGGCTGGAGATGTAATCAAATCTATTTTCTGCTTATATAAATATTTGCATTAATCTTTTGTTCAAAGAATTATATCTCTGGGCATACACAAATAACTCACTAGGAAATCTAGATTGTTTTAGTAGGTAGGTACTCATTTTGGCAGACAGGTATTGTGTTAACTCAAAATGATTTACGTTTTACTATGACTAATATTTTAGATACTACTTTAGGTACTGGTCATTTTCTGCCATGACATTGTCCGTTTTTCTACAGATTTTTTTTCTTACAGTGCTGCTGTAAAATGTTTCCATGCATTGTTATTGAAGGTTCCTGTGTTATATTCTCTGGTTTCAGAAAAAGTAGCATTTGTTAATTGAGCAGCACTTAATTATTCATTATTGTCAATATACATGTGTTTTGTTCAACCCAGTCCCACACTTTTTCTTGCTCACAGTCACGAAAATGAATCTATTAAATCCTGTCCCGGGGTTCGAAAGAAGTCGGACAATCGTGCTCAGAGATTCAATAGATTCATTTTTCGTGACTGTGAGCTCGAAAACGGGTGAGACTTGGTTGGTTTTGTTATTTTGGTTTGCTTAATACTGTAAGTCCTTTCATGTGCAGTGTACAGGTGTGTATGTGCAAATGTGACACTGTAAAATTTTGAAGATTTGTTTACAACTTTGTGTTAGGTGAAAAATAAGCAACAATACATAATCAATAATAAAAGAAAATTAATAATAAAATGTAAAGGAAGCAGGGGTGATACAAAATGCTGCTTTATCACAATATATGATGCCAGTCAAGCTAACAGACTTACTTTAATCATTTATGTTTTTATTTTTATTTATTTACTATTTATTATTATTATTTTTTTTTTACCTGTGCTGTCAGCATGCTGGCCATACAACACAGAGTATTTGTATGTCATTGCATCTCGGACAAAGTTAGTCTGCAAATGGAGTTCAACTTCTCAACCTGCAATGCAACGCTTAATTAATTCTTTAATCATCAAGAACTGCTGCAACAACTCTGTGCTGTGGACGACCTGTGGCATGACAAGGGCACAGCTTTTGGTTACAGGTGGTGTGTGTGTGTGTGCCTGTGATGAGTCCGCCTGTATGTATGTTGACGGCCGGTGATTTACTGCCTATAGGACTGAGGAAAGAACAAACAAAGTCAGTAAAGTTCGTACAGTACTTCCGTAGTATTATTACAACAGGTACAACAATGGTGCACTCTGGTCTGATACCAAGGTATGAGCGATGAGACAGGCTTCTGTCTCATCTTATAGCCCCTCCTCTTATAGCCCCAACTTTCTAATTATTTTTCAGACATTTGTTTGCAACGCAACTGACCTGGATCTAGGTGATAGGGTCAGAGTGGCTGCATACCTGTTGCTCATTGGTTTGTCTAATGAGCAACAGGTTAAAACCCCCATCCCCACACACACTCAGTATAGGAGCCCTGTCATGACATATGTCTATCTGCTCATGGCTAATTCCAACTGGCAAATTCTCTATGATAAACTGTTTCGTACAACCCCCAGTCTTCTGTGTCTCTCTGCCGGTGGTCCCTCAACACGCCGCTTGGGTGGCATGTGGTAAGCGAAACTGACACACCATGTCTATAAACAAATTACATGGAAAAACATAAACATCCGACGACAAAAAGTATCAAAAAAACAGAGTTAATGAAGTCCAGGAAAACTGGATCAGCAATTGGGCACGTGGCCTCTTCCTGTCATAGTTACGGCAGTAAATGAGGAAGAAAAGGAGAGGGATGCAACCAGGAGGGTGTTGGGGTGTGTTCAAAGCAGGTGCTGGTGGTGTGTGTGTGTGTGTGTGAAGTGTCCACTGGTGAGTGTTAGGAATTGGTTTTGGTGTATAGGGTTGATATTATATTGTAGCGCCTCCAAGCAGCCGAAAATGCCCCTGAGTCCCGCAGCCGTACAGACATGCCGCAGGAAAGCTCAGAGCACCCTGCCCTGCAGCCACAGAAGACCCCAAGTGGACCCCAAAGTGGAAAAGTGTGCTATGGTCTGACGAGCCCACATTTCAAATTGTTTTTAGAAATCATGGATGTCGTGTTCTCCGGGCCAAAGAGGAAAAGGACCATCCAGATTGTTATCAGCACAAAGTTTAAAAGCCAGCATCTGTGATGGTATGGGGGTGTGTTAGTGCCCATGGCATGGGTAACTTGCACATCTGTGAAGGCACCATTAATGCTGAAAGGTACATACAGGTTTTGGAGAAAAATATTCTGCCATCCAAGCAACGTCTTTTTCAGCAAGACAATGCCAAGCCACATTCTGTATGTGTTACAACAGCGTGGCTTCGTAGTAAAAGAGTATGGGTACTCGACTGGCCTGCCTGCAGTCCAGATCTGTCTCCCGTTGAAAATGTGTGGCGCATTATGAAGCGCAAAATACAACAACGGAGACCCCGGACTGTTGAGTAACTGAAGTCATACATCAAGCAAGAATGGGAAAGAATTCCACCTACAAAGCTTCAACAATTAGTGTCCGCAGTTCCCAAAGGCTTATTAAGTGTTGTTAAAAGGAAAGGTGATGTAACACAGTGGTAAACATTACATTTACATTTACATTTAGTCATTTAGCAGACGCTTTTATCCAAAGCGACTTACAAGGGAGAATAACATTCAGCTACATTGCGACAGAGATTGGTGTAACAACAACATTCGTGTAACAATAAATACTGCAAGGTGGTGCTATTGTAGGTTAGGACAGGAGGTACTCACTGAAGAGCTGGGTCTTCAGGTGCTTCTTAAAGACAGAGAGGGAGGTCCCCGCTCTGGTCGTTTTTGGCAGCTCGTTCCACCAACGTGGAACTACAAATGAGAATAGCCTGGATTGCCGTGGCTGTATGGCCGGCAGAGCCAGGCGACGCTCATTTGACGAGCGCAGCATCCGGGGGGCAACATGTGCTCTTACAAGAGCATTTAAGTAGGCGGGAGCATTCCCAGCAATTACTCTGTAGGCCAGCATAAGAGACTTGAACTTGATGCGGGCGGCTACAGGTAACCAGTGGAGCTCGATGAGCAGCGGAGTGACATGTGCCCTCTTTGGCTGGTTGAACACCAGTCGCGCCGCCGCATTCTGTATCATCTGAAGTGGCTTCACCGCACAGGCCGGCAAGCCTGTTAAGAGGGCGTTGCAGTAGTCGAGGCGGGACATCACCAAGGTTTGTACCAGCAGTTGAGTGGCATATTGGGTCAGGTACGGCCTGACTTTTCGGATGTTGAGTAGTGCGAAGCGGCAGGACCGGGAGACGGCGGCAACATGGTCCGAGAATGTCAGTTGGTCATCAATAATGACACCAAGATTCCTTGCAGCCTTGGTAGGAACAAGAGATAGAGAGTCGATTTTAATATCAATGTTGTGATAAATACCTTGTTTGGCCGGGAAGACCAGCATTTCCGTTTTCGCCAGATTTAGTTGAAGATGATAATCCTTCATCCATGTGGATATGTCAGCGAGACAATCCGAGATCCGCGTCGAGACAGTAGGGTCGTCGGGCGGGAAGGACAGATAGAGTTGAGTATCATACGCATAGCAGTGATATGAAAAGCCATGTGAGCGGATGATCGGGCCCAGTGAGGTGGTGTATATGGCAAAGAGGAGGGGGCCTAGCACCGAGCCTTGGGGCACCCCTGTGGTGAGGTTGTGAGGCACAGACAGCTGGCCTTGCCATGTCACACTGAACGAGCGCCCAGTAAGGTAAGATTCGAACCAGGAAAGTGCACTGCCCGTTATGCCCATGCTTGAGAGTATGGACAGGAGTATGCAATGATTGACAGTGTCAAAAGCAGCTGATAAGTCTAGCAGAATGAGAACCGAGGATTTGGCAGCAGCTCTAGCAGTTTTTAAGGCCTCTGTCACAGACAACAGGGCTGTTTCGGTGGAGTGACCACTTTTGAAGCCAGATTGAAGTGTATCAAGAAGGTTGTTTCTTGACAGGTACTCTGTAACCTGTCTAGAGACCGCCCTCTCTAAGGTTTTGAAAAGGAATGGGAGGAGAGAGACCGGCCGATAGTTTTCTACTTGATTGGGATCGAGTGAGGGTTTTTTGAGCAGTGGTGCGACCCGAGCCGCTTTGAAAGCGGAAGGGAAAGTGCCGGAAGTTAGGGAAGAGTTAATCACATGTGTGATTGCCGGGGTGATAGTCGGTGATATGGCTTGAAGGAGGTTAGATGGGATCGGATCTAGCGGACAGGTAGTAGGACGGCTACATGTTAGTAGTTTAGATACCTCACTTTCAGCGAGGGGGGTGAAACCAGGGAACGATGAGCCTAGGGCTGGAGAAGACAGGTTGTGAGTAAGTTGTTTAGTGAATTGGCTGCTGATGGCTGCCACTTTGTTAGTAAAAAAGGAGGCAAGGCAGTCAGCAGTGAGGTTAGTAGCTGGGGGAGGTGGTGGAGGGTAAAGCAGAGACTTGAAGGTGGTGAATAACTTACGTGTGTCTGTGGCACCGTTGATCCTGTCATTGAAGAAGGCCTTCTTGGCAGCAGTGATGCTGGAAGAGAAGGAGGACAGCAGTGTCTGGTAGCTAGCAAGATCCTCAATTGTTTTGGATTTGTGCCATTTCCTCTCGGCTGCTCTGAGGTCAGTGCGCGTTGTCCGGAGGGTGTCAGTCAGCCAAGGGTGCGACTGGGTTGAACGAGCAGGTCTGGTGGATAGTGGACACAGGCTATCCAGACATGAGCTCAAGGTGGAGCAGAGGGAGTCAGTGGCATCATTAACCTGCAGAGAGGAGAAAGTGCCGTGGGGTGGAAGAGAAGAGGAGAGCACAGAGGAGAAGTGGGTGGGAGACAGGTTGCGGAGATTGCTGCGGATAGTAACCATGGGTGGGGAGGTGGGGGGTTGTTTTGGTAGCTGGACATTGAAGTGGATGAAGAATTGGTCAGAGAGATGAAGAGGAGTGACCCATAGGTTGTCGGTGGTACAGCTCCGAGCAAGAATGAGATCAAGCTCTTTGCCAGCCTTGTGAGTCGGTGGAGTCGGGATCTGTCTTAGGTCGAATGTTCATGTCTCCGAGGACGAGCATGGGACACTCATGCTCAGGGATTGATGACAGCAGGGTGTCAAGCTCATGTAGGAAGTCACCTAGTTGTCCTGGTGGACGGTAGATGACGACCACATAGGCTTTCACCGGAGCAGTCACCAAGACGGCATGATATTCAAAGGAGGCAAAGTTGTTTAAAGGCAGCAGTGGATTAAATTTCCATGTGTCGGAAATTTGCAGGCCAGTCCAGGCCATTAAACATGCCCCTGTCCCAGCTTTTTTGGAACGTCTTGCAGGGATCAAATTCAAAATGAGTGAATATTTGCAAAAAAAAATAAAGTTTATCAGTTTGAACATTAAATATTTTGTCTTTGTAGTATATTCAATTAAATATAGGTTGAAAAGGATTTGAAATCATTGTATTCTGTTTCTATTTATATTTTACACAACATCCCAACTTCATTGGAATTAGGGTTTGTACATGAGGTAGGTGGATATGACATTATATGCATGTATACTGTACAATGTACAGCATATACACTGTGTTTAGGTTTATATTGACAGTAACAATATGTTAAAAACTGTTTCGCCTCCCAAATATATTTAGAATTTGTATGTACAGTGAGTGTTCAGTGTTACAGCTTTATTGCACAGGGATTTTCTCTGACACTGTGTGCCTGGCTTAAGTGTTTATCAGAGTGACCGTCTGTGGGAAAAAGCTGCTTGTTTTGGTGTACCGTGTTCTGTGGCGCCTACCAGAGGGGAAGAGTTGGAACAGGTTATATCCAGGGTATGATGGGTCTGCAGTGATGTTTCCTGCAAGTTTCTCGACTCTGGACACGTACAAGTCCTGAAAGGAGGGCAGGTTGGCACCAGTGATTTTCTCTGCAGTCCTGACAATCCGTTGTAGTCTGTTCCTGTCCTGATAGGTGGCTGAACTGAACCAGATGGTGGTGGAGGTGCAGAGGACAGACTGGATGATTGCAGTGTAGAACTGGATCAGCAGCTCCTGAGGCAGGTTGAACTTCCTGAGCTGGCGCAGGAAGCACATCCTCTGCTGGGCCTTTTTGATGACTGTGTCGATGTTGGGTGTCCACTTTAGGTCCTGCGAGATTGTGGATCCCAGAAACCTGAAGAGACCTGATTTCCCACAAAGACCTGAACTTCTTTGTCCAGGCCATTTGTGGTTGTGCATTCTAAAACTTTCGAAGGACAAGAAGGTATAAATAAATACTTTTTCTCTAGTATAGAGGCTCTTCTTTACAATAAAATAAACATTTTCAACTTTGTTTCCGAGAAATCACATTAAATATCATTAAATACTACAGTACACCCTTATGAAAAAAATCTTCTTATTTATTCAAACATATAAAAATTACTTTATCATAATAATAACTAATAATAATATTATAATAATAATAATAACTATAATAAGTAATCTTATAGACCAATTTTTTATTGTAATCCTATAGGAGTTCCTTCAGAAATTCTTCAGAATTGTGGGATGACATTTTGGGACATTTATAGGATTTCCTATCATAGGAACGCTATAGGATCAAATAGAAAATCCTATTGAAAGGAAAATGTCCTATGATATTTTATATATTGTCTGACTGGTCTCCATCAATTCAAAAGGTAAAAGTGAACATAGATAATAGATACTAATATGTAGTCTCTTCAAATTATAACGTATATAACGTATTAGAAAAGTGATGGGGGAACAACCATACATTCATGCATTCCAGATCATTGAATTGGGTTCAAAAAGCACAAATAAACTCAACCTTTTAACTATACTGGCACAGGAACAACAGTATTTCAAGCTTGCTGATTGGATGATTCTTAACCCACTACTCTTGTGGGTATTGTGGTTCATTTATTAACTACATTTATGATGTACACTACACAGTCTTATACCCTGGACTCTTTTGAATTCATAAACCAATAAAAAAATACGATAATAATACGATAATACGATGGTTACGATAATCAACCAAGTGAGTTTCAGCTTATTTATGGATTTAAAAAAGAAATGTTCCGATATTTTAATATTGGAGTAAAATGAAAATATGAAACAATCCACCATCAAATAGTTTTAAATACAATATCTTGCTTAATAAATCAGAATATTGTTTTTCTCTTTCCTCTTGATAAGTGAATCTCTCTTAAAACCTGCACTCAGACATTTTGGAAAATGAATATCTAATTTACATTGGAAAAAAAATAGCGCTACTACATTTGAAGTGGATTGATATGAGAAATGAATGAATTGAGTACCTTCACACTTTTTCGAAGGCTATATTCATGTGTGTGAGTGTCCACTGCTCTCAAAGAAAAATACAAAAAACTTTGAGATATGAATATACGCCGGCGGAAGACTTACTAACAGAATATATTTCATTCATATTTCATATTTCCTGGAGGAATAAATTGTCTTGCTGTAGTTTGTCTGGTTTCATGTCTTTGGGGTTGTCTCTGGGGTTAAGTGTCTTGCTCAAGGACAGTTGAGGACACTGCATAGTTCCAGTCAGAAAAAAGTGCCTTTTGCCCATTATATCCATATCAAGCTTCAGAGCTGGAACACAAAACCCATTGATCTAAAGGACCTACCATTTTTAAACTCATTTGTCAAACATTTATAAAATTAAAAAAAAACATGACCAATCAGAAATGGCCTTTCAATTATGAAGTTTACATCCATGGCTTGTTTTAAATGAAAGTTCTAGCTTGGATGAACTGTTCGTACTATGTATGCTGAACTAACTTTGGTGTTTTGATGCTGATAAGATAAAATAAGATAACACCTAAGAGATTATATTCCTTTCTGTCCTTTCTGGTAGGAACTGTAATGGACGTGTTGCTGGGAAGCTTTTCCATGTCCGACTGTATTCCAGGTGACAATACTTGACCCAACTGAAACCAAGTTGAGAACTATTTTTCATATACCATAGTTTCGAACAATACATCATATGTATCAAATGAGTATGCTGGTTGCAGCACTTTCAACACTTTCAAGATATACTTTTTATGAATTAAATTTTTTGGATCATTGTAAACATGCCTGGATTCTTTTCCATGAGTTGGAGCTAGGTATCTAAAAAACAGATCCATAACAATTAACAGGATTTGCCAAGAACGAATTAACTAATTAAACTAATTCTGCAGCTGTCTTTTTAATAGTGATGTCAATATTTTGAGTAATTTGGTCAAGGGGCAGCCCTTTGGCGTGTTTCTATTTCTTCCAGCTCAAACATATCCTACCCCTAAAACCGCTTAGTTGTCAAGTTCAAGAACTCAAATTAAAGACATCCATCCCTCAGCACCACTTCCGTGTTTGGCTTCATCCAAAACAGAAATCACAGAGCATGACCTACCGTACCCAAAAACAGACCAGAAACCGTATTGGACAAACTCCCCTCAATTAAGTGACCACTAAAGATGGTAAGTCTCCCACGCTTTGACTCGGCTAATTAGACGACTCAAAACTCTCCCTTCCAGTGTGATCTTAAAGAGGTTAGGACATAAATGGCTACTCCACATCTTCAAGTTATCTTCAAGAAAAGAACCTTCACTCTAGCCTGACATCGCCAGACTAATTAGAAAATCAGTCTAAAATCTCTCCGTTTATTTTAGATTTCCAAGGGGCGTTACCAATGGGCACAGACCAAAATGTCTCTGGACGCAATTGGATAGACCTACAACCAGTCAGAGCAGTGGATAGACCCACAACCAGTCAGAGCAGTGGATAGACCCACAACCAATCAGAGCAGTGGATAGACCCACAACCAATCAGAGCAGTGGATAGACCCACAACCAATCAGAGCAGTGGATAGACCCACAACCAATCAGAGCGAGGGTTGAGTGAGCGGTGAGCGAGGGGGTTGGTAAATAAAACTCTTACCAAATCCTGTCAGAAATTGGAAAAAACACATCTTTCTTATCAACAAAAGCTTATTAGCGAAGAAATACCGTCCAGTTTGTTTAATACTGTGGGAATAGCGGATTCAGCAGACCGTTTCACATCACTTTGGCACTAGTTCTTCACAAAGCCTTTTTCGACAAAGAAAGCCAAGCACCTTCCTTTGTGAAGCATAATTGGAGACCAGCATGTGACTCGTACTGTTTCTGAGTGAATGACATGCGTTAAAGTCATGGATAATAGCGTTGTAAGATTGGGATTGGATTTCAATATGGCACAGCAGCAGTGTTTTTCTCCTCTTGTGTCTGCAGCTGTGTAAAGTAAAGAGGAAAGTCTAGTGACAAACACAAAATCGTGTGAGGTCAGGTTCTAGACACAACACATTTGACTGAAAGAACACTGACTGCAAATATCTCCAGTCCAGGCACATCTCCTTTGTTCAGCGCCCGGCTCGTACTCTTCCAGGCTCTGGTATAAATATTCTTTCTTTTAATAATTGACAGAGCAGTCTTCAAGAAATCAATTGAGGAGCAGAGCAGCACTCAGCCCACAGTTTCAATAGGGCCTGCCTGGGGCTAAAGCAATCTATTGAAACACCTTCTAAAACACCAGGCTTTCTCTGCTAGTCACGCTGCACAGTCAGTGTAACCACTAAAACATTGTGCACAGAAATGTATTGTTTTTTTTCTGGCATATTGAGATTTTGAGCGACTGTATTGCCATTTGAAATGCCACTTATATCCAGAGCAAACCAAAATGGTCATGTCTGTCTGTGGCTAAGCACCAGCGATGAATGTTACTAATCTCAAGATGAAGGTTCAAATACTGATTTGCAGTAGAACAGAGTAGTGTTTCCCAACATTTTTTCTGCCACAGCACACTTTTTTTTACAAATCAATATCCTGTTAACCACGAAAAACTTCAGAAATATGTTTAACTGTGCTTGTTATTATGGCCTACTAATAGATCGTGATGCAAGATTCATAAAGGATACGTTCGAAGAAAACAAATCTTTGAAATGACTCAGGAGTCGGGAGTCACAACAAAGCAGGCGAGCGGATACATTTGAAACTGAAAATAATGACTGCGAATTGACTTAAAGACCAATGCAAAGAAAGGTCAAGGCATTTGCCCGCAATTCATATTGAATGTGACTGATTTCGTTGTCGCATTCCACCAAAATAAATAATTCTGACAGGGTTATTTTTGTGAGAATTCCATTCACAACTCGGCACCGAACCAACTCTTCTGATCGTTCAGGAACAAACACCTCACTGGCTCACTGCGCATTAAACCAACTCTCACAAACGAAGAGTCCAAAAATTAAACAACCCTGAGAAGAACCCAATCTCAAAAGAGTCAAACCTTGCATCACCACGAGTTCCCACTTTCACTGTAAATCTTGTTCTGATGAACACAGAGCTGGTTTTCTGGCTGAAACGGGTGAATGAGTAAGATTAGTACAGCCTTGCAATTTTGATCTTGCAACACAATAGCTAATTAACGTCATTATTATTATTATTTTTTTTTTTTAAGTGGAATTAAAAATAAATCACAGCTCTGTTATAGAGAGACAAGAGCTTAAGTTGGACAATGTTTTACAAGTGTGGAGCCACCCCAGTCCCGCTGCGGTGCATTGTACACGAGCCAGACCATGCCTATCTAACACAGGGGCGACCACAGTTTAGGCAGTAAATCTGTTCAATCAATAACCTCTGAAAATAAGCCCACGCTGAGTTGCCACTGCACAGCCGGTCCACAACTCAAGTGCGAAGCCATGTGTTTGGAGCCACTTGGCGCTGGATTGTGTTTGCCGCTGTCATCTCCGGCCTTATCACAGATAAGGATGATTGAGTTCACACGTCCACAGTTGTTTCATTGTGTTCTACTCACCCTCGCAAAGGGTAGTATATATATATGGAGGTATCTTTAATAATGCTAATACAGCCAACAGCTTTATCTTCACCTGGAATAACTCAGGACAAAGCAGGCTCTTGTTTTATGAATGCAATGAGAATAATATTGATATTTTTTTATATAATGGGTATAGTAATATAGATTTATAAAGATAATGACTTTTTGTTGCTGCTGAAGTGATTTATGGTACATTCCTTTAAATATTTAAATCAACACCCGTGCTGTTGAAGAGACGATTTAAGGAAAAAACAAACCTCATTATGTGCAAAACCCTTCAGCTTGTTGTTCACCTTGCACTCAGGCCTCTTGGTCTTAAAAGAGATGTGATATGACAGCAGCCTTCATTCACCATGACAACGAGGTTATTTGTCACGCTGTCATCCTACTCAAGAAAACTGGTCCTCACATTCATCATTTTCTGGAAAGAAAACACTGGTATTTTCTGACCTAAATCTTATTTTAAGAAAACTGAGAAACCAACAGAACTACTTGAAAACCTTGACAAGATAATACAAATAGGGATCAATCTTTAGGGATGGTCAGGTATGCAAAAGGTGCCACATGGGTTAAATACAGAATGGAAAAATACAGCAGCCAATTTTATGACAGATTGCAGAATGCTCCTAGTAAAAGGAGTGCAAAGGTCAGCGCAAGACAACAGTGATGTGATGGTTAATAATTATATTTACTGTCTCCACTGTCATCACAAAAGATACTTCTGTGGACAGTGCATGTGGCTGAGAATGGGGAAGCAGGTGCCAACTCAAAACCCGGACCTGGCATTTACAGAAAGAGGAAGGGACTGGGTGCTAATGGCTTTGGGTTGAAGGAGAACAGAGACAGCAACAAGGGTCTCCCAACAAGTACAATAGAGGACACTAACCACAGGCAGGGAGATGTCTCTGAGGCCTCGTCCACAGGTATATGGATATTTCCTTGAGGCAGTTTCGCCTGCGACACACGACCAGAGTCGAGTTTCAACGGCCCTCTGACACAGGGACACGGACAATGGGTTTGAAAACACGTTACTTTTATTGGAGAGAAATGCCGCCAAATGCCTCTCCTGTGTTTGTGTTGGGATGGGGGTTTTACCTGTTGCTCGTTGATCACTCAAATGAGCAACAGGTGTACAGCCACCCTGAACGGGGGCCCAATTACCTAGACCGGTGTGGCTGCTTAAACCACACAGCCCCCACACCATATTCTGAAAACACATTTTCCCCCCTCTGTCTTAAACAGGAATCTCCGTCCACATGAGAACACAAACATGATTTAAAACGCTCACATAAGCACGCCCGGCCAAAAAATATGGCATTGATCTTGATGTCAGACGCAACAAAAAAACATTAGCGGCTTGCATATTGAGCTTCTTCTAATAAAGTAGTCATTGGTGATGACTAAAATGCATGCTTTTTGTGAAAAAAGTACAACATAAAGCACCATGGCTCTTCACAGGTTATTAACTTGCAGTGATTAAAACAGCAATGGAACAGGCCACAGTCTGACATTAATATTAATCGTGCCAGATGTCGGCACTGATATAATTTAGCATGATGAATGGCGACACTTAGTTCTAGTATTATAGAAGAAAAAAAACATTAAAGGAATGCATAATGTCAATTGGCTAGCACATCAGATCCTTTCGCGACTTCAATTACTTAACTGGGACTCCTTGTCCCAGACTCTTTGTTTGGGTTTCCATTTTGTTTTATTTTGGCGAAGGTGCAAACATCCTTCAAGACTGGTGCAAAACCACCTGTCGGTTCCCCCTTTTAAAACCAAAATACATTCAACTTCAAATATTCCAGGTACAAATGTTATGACTGTTGAAACTCTCCAGATCCTGCTCCAGATTTAACAACATGAACAAGCGTTACAGCCATGGCCCTTCCTGAACGGTTTGGCCTTTCAGCGCGAAAATGGAACATTTAAGAAGAAGCGTGTTGGGGTATAAAAGCAATTCTTGGTCTTAAAATCAGTCCAACAGATCCCCATTATCTCCTTGTTCCAATGGATTGTAGATGGTAGTCTACAGTGGCTGAACTTGCACTGTTGGCTTTTAATTCATTGTCCTGGTGAAAGACAGAATCGAGAAGTATTCTTGTTTAAACATTTGGTGTGTGAGGGTCCAGCCACCGATGCCAAAGCAGCGGGAGGAACACAAACAACCACTTGTTTGGTCTTCCTCTGTTGATTGAAGATCTGACCTCGGGAGAATGGGATATCTGAAAGACATTTTTCAATCATCGTGCGAGGGCCACACCCTGTGGGACTCCATCCTTGCTCCTCCTCACGCATATTATACCTGCTCCTTTGGAATACAACCAGGCAGAGAAACACAAAACCATAAAAAATATCAATAAAATCTTGCATACATTGTGTGTTGTGTGTTAGACACATTCATTCAAATTCATAATAATTATGACGAACACCTCAGAGGATTAAACCATGGCGTCTTGCCAAAATGATCAATAAGCATTGTCTTTGTATAATTTGGCATTTCAGAATCAGAACCAGAATCTTTTTATATGGCCAAGTACATTCTCACAATGGTGGAAAAAGTACTGGAAAGACAGGATTCCAACCATTGACAATATTACTTTACGATTTTATCTCAATTTGTGTTTTAGCTTGTGAGATTTCGAAAATAAATTAGGTGTAGCCTGTATGTTGTGTATTCCTCTTCTTGTCTTTACCTCTAATCCCCTCCAGGACCTTTGTTTTTAATCATTAGAGAACAAGGCCCTTCCTCCGACTAGGCACTAAAGAACGCAATTATTGCTGCTCAGTGGTGTGAGAAGTGTTGTGACATGATCTAATTAATACTTAATGAAGGTTTTTTACACAGCAAATTAATTCGGAGGATGCCTCCGCTTGCCCATAATAAAAGCGAGTGAGAGAGAGAGAATGAGAGAGTGAGAGAGATTTTGACAATATCTAAAATAGTTCAGTAATGTTACTAGATATTTTTGTGGTGTGGGGATAGTGCCGTTTGGGTAACCAAACCTGGGTCCTGGGTAACTGGGCCCAGGATCAGTGTGGCTGTATACCTGTTGTTCATTGATTGGTCTAACAAGCAATAGGTAACATCCCCCCTCACTCACACACACACACACACACAGACAGAAGAGGAGCCCTTGCCATGACATGCTGTCTATGTCCTCAACAGAGACATGTCTTTGTTTTTTGTTTATTGCTGAAAATACCACTCACCTCAGATTATGCATTCTAACATGCCTCAAAACCGTGTGTGTCTGAAAAAGAACAAACTGACAAGGTTGTCTTATATCACAGTTTGTGTGTTAGTATCAGCGACCCAAATGTATGTGCACAAGAACTGAAAACGTGAGTGTTTCAGATAAAGGGAACTTCAACAGATGATCTGTCTCAACGAAACTGCCCCATCAGCGAAATTGTCTCTTCAGCAGGACCCATGCGGAGGCGTCGCGACACCTGCTGACCGACATCTCATCGACTCGTCAGCTCCGCCACTCCAAGAAAACTGTATATAAAAGTCAGCTCTGCAGTGAGAACTGAGCACTTCCTCTGTGGCACTCTGTTGTGTTGTTACACTGAAGCTGTTCCTCTTGTACAAGATTAAATACTTTATTAACCTAAAGTATTTGTCTCTGTAACGATTAGTCCGTCCACGAACAAAGTTTATAACAATTTAACTTAACAGTGAGTTTTTCACAATAGGTCCCATTTTACATAGGTACAGTATATTAATATGACACATAATATGAAACATTCATACATTATTTTCTGGTGGGGTGGCAGGTGGTGGTGTGGGGGAGTTGGTATAGTTCTGGGAAAGGATGTATGGGGTGTGATAGTTTGGGGTGGTGTTTGGTCATGTGGTGGGTGGGGGAGCTGATGAGGGGTGGCTGCAGCTCAAGGAGAACACTGAACTGTTAAAAACAAATCTGCGCTAGAAGGAAGAGAAGGACTACATTGACTGCTGTTACACTGAGCCGGAGGGATCCCTACTGATGGGTCGTTTATCTGAAGAAGCTCTCAAGATTATAAGGGTTACTATCAGGGGTTGTATTCATGCTGTAGCTAAGAAAAGAGATACACAAGCTTCTCTTGGTTGTCAGATTGATTATTCGATTCAGAAGCACCACCAATGTTTATTTTCTGATAGTGAGAACAATCTTTTATCGTCACACAGCACACCACACTACACTACACTACAGCACATGCACGCACACACGCACATGGATGGTGGCCCGTGAAATGAGGCCTCTGCGTCCAACCCACCCTGGCTTGTCCTTCCTCCGGGGGCACAACCAGGAGCAGTGGGCAGCATGGAGTAAGGGCAAAGGCAAAGCAACGACAGACAGACAGGAAGGAGAGCAGCCAGGAGATCCTTGGGCCATCGAGATGCATGTTAGCGGAGCACAGGCAGGACACGGGAAATCAAAGAAAACTCCGATTTAGGTTTGGCTAGCGTGTAGTACCATGGAGGTGAAACAACAATCTGGCGGTGAGTGGGTGAAAAGCCTGGGATTCTTATCCTGAAGCGATGAGGTGCAGATTGCCTGCAGGTGTGAAGCCAGAAGCCGAGAGAGTGGAGACGAGAGCCACACCTACACCGACACCGACACCGACACACACACACACACACACACACACACACACACACACACACACACACACACACATGATTTGAAATAAAAACAATTTCATGGGGTTAATTGGAATTCTTGTGTTATGAAATGCGTGCAAGCATATAGATGGGGAAACCTTGACTAAATTTAGATACCTTATATTAAGGTTTCAGCATTTAATTACTGTGAAATAGAGCCAGAAACATCGAAAGGGTTTCTTATTAAAATGAGATTCTTCTTAATTGGCCCAGATGTTGAAGCAATGTTCAGAAGTTGAGTAACAGATTATTGCATTATCTCTCTGGAAACACTGTTGTCAGAGACCCTGAAAGTGATTACATTAATTATCTACTACACCGCATATTTCTGTGGTAAACCTTTGCTCTTTATTCTTCCTTTGTCAATGGTTGTGGCTCACATGGTCGGTAGCACCACAGGGCTTCACCGAGTGTGAATTATTACCCGAAGCACAATCTCAATTGCTCTGATCTTATGTGACCGGTATCCCGCTGAAGGACACTGCTCCTGCACGGCTGAGTAGGTCTGTAAAGACCTTTTCCACAGAAATCTAGTTCAGCCAACACCACGTCAAATAACTTGGGACATTTTTTGAAACAATGAACAAAAGTTCTGGTGTATAATGTGAAATGCAAGCACCAACTTCTGCTGCTCCTCCACCAACAAGAACATGATGTATTACAAACGATTACAGGGAAAATGAACTATTCTGCTCAGAAACAGCCGTTCTGTGATGTTACTGCATTAGACAATCAAAGCAATCCGCCGCCTCAGTCCTTATGTGATGCCAGGGGGTTAGTGTTCTGTGTGTGTTTGTGTTGCTTCTCGTTCTATCTCTATCCTAATACCACATAGTATTTAATGTTCTCTAAGAACACTACATTGTAGTAAGGTTATTGGCTAATATAAAATAAACAAGTGTCAAATTTGGGCACTGATTTGAATAACTAGTGGAGTAAGGATAATGCTGAAACAGAATTAGCCACAAATTAGGACAAAGTGGTGTTCGCTATGGTAATAACAGCCCCTCTAGGTACTCAGATGGTCTAAAGATAAATGCTGGTGATGTTATTGTCATGTTTTCTAAGGAGTAAAAGTGACGGTGAAATTTGCCTGAGAACACAATGCCGGATGATGTGACTTATAGCTGAATGCACCCTGGCCAAAGGTAAGGCTAGAAATCCAATGCAAAACACGTAATGCGTTTTAGAGTTGTATATGAGTTTCGCATGTTAGAGAGTGTAGATTTAATAAAGGTTGGGTTACACAAACTGACCATGAGATAACAGATAGTTAATCAAATGTTCGGGTTGGAGGCGGGGGCTGCCGTTTAACACCTTCTGTTCTGTGGTTCGCATGTTCGATGGCCGGGGGCTGGTCATGGGCCTGAAGGGGGTGCGGAGCTGGCCAGGCATGGCGGAGGCACATTGCGGGCCACTCTGTGTCCATGGCTGGTCGCTGTGGGTTGGGTGCCTCGGGGCCCGGGGTTGGGCGTGCTGGGGCACAGTCGAGTCCGGGGGGGGGTCCGCGTGGCTGCTGCCCGGCCTGCTGCATCCTTGCGTTTATCTGGTTGTGCTTCGCCTATCTCGCCCAGTGCCAAAACTCATACTCAGTACATACACCACACAATAGGCCTACGGTTTACAGGACAGTTGGGGTGCAAGCTTTGTGGGCAGGGATGTGGCGGGTGGCTGCGATCTTGCCCGTCGCGCTCCTGCCCTGACGTGCTTCTCATCCGTCCTGAAATTTTATTTCATTTATTTAATTAATTTTAAATTTTCATTCACTCATATTAGCTTAGAACACATACACTAGCACATAAATCTTACTCCGAAAACCCTCCACCAGACCAGGGTCTGCGGGGCAAGACTGGTGCAAGTGATTCAGTTTTGACTTGAGTAGAGGACTCGCACCCCCACATCCCACAATTTTTACTGCAATTGCCATCGGCACACATTGAGCCCTGGGGTTTTTTCCAGGGTGGTGGGGCGCTGGTGGGTTGGTGGGGGGTGTGGTTGGCCAGAGGGCCGCCATATGGCCCACCTGCCAGCTGGGTTTGAGTCCTGGCGGCTTGCGCTTAGCAGGCCGCTTGCTGCCGTTGGTGTGGGTTGGGGTGCAGGGGGGAGCTGTCGGGCTTTGCTCCATCCGATCCGGCGAGGGGGCACCCCCATCCCACCCGCTACCGTTAAGCAGCCTATATAGCGTGGGGAGGGAAGATAAATTATACATCAATAAATAGATATTACATAGATATACATCGACAATAAAAATAATTTTTATTTGTTTTTGCTCGGTTGTTTTCGATTTATGAACACTGTGATCGGGCTTTCTAAAAGGAAGGAAAATATCCAAACCAGAAGCCCTGGATGAACAGTCGAGTACTACACATACTACATGCTCGCTCTCTTGCGTTTAGATCAGGCAATGAGGTGGATTACAAAACAGAAAACTACAGCCTGCAGAAAACAGCAATTCGAACAGAAGATGGAAGGATACTACTCTACTGTTGATGCCAGGTGCATGACACAAAGCCTACAACAGATCATGGATTATAAGGGCAACCCCATGGAAATAACCAGCATCACCATCTCCAAACCGGAACAGTTGAACCTCCAACAGTGAAACACAGAGGAGGCTCGCACACACTCAGAATAGGCGAGAACCCCCCATGACATCTCTCATCAGCTGATATACACAAAGTCCTGCGGAAAATTAATCCCTGCAAGGCAGCAGGCCCAGATAACATTCACGGCCCTCAAGATATGTTCTACAGAACTGGCTGATGTCTTTACCTCCATCTGTCCCTTGCACAGGCCACACTCCCAAACTGCTTTAAAACCACCACCATCATCCTAGTCACAAAATGGGGCCAGTCACTTCTCTGAATGACTACAGGCCAGTTGCGCTCACTCCAATCATCACAAAGTGCTATGAGAGAGTGGTTCTGGCCCACATCCAGAGTAATACACCTGAGTCACTGGACCCCCTACAATATGCATACCGCCAACAGATCAACTGAGGAAACTATCTCTGCAGCTCTGCACATACAGTAGCCCTCCCCCACCTGGCAAACAAAAATGCTTAAATCAGAATGCTCTTCATTGATTATAGCTCAGTCTTTAATACAGTCCTCCCGCACAAACTTCCCATGCTCTACATTCTATTTACCTATGACTGTGTCCCCTCCCACAAGGACAACACTATCCTGAAATTTGCTGACAATATCACAGTTATCGGGCTGATCACTGAATGAAACAGCATACAGGAGAGGGGTGGCAAGTCTGGTGACATAGTACGACAACAACAACCTCTCTCTCAACATAGATAAGACCAAGTAGATGATAATGGACATGAGGAAGGGAAGGAGACTTCATCAACTGCTGACAATATGTGAGTTTGAGGTGGAGAGGGTCAGAAGCTTTACATTTCTGGGCGTCCACATCAGTGATGACCTAACCTGGACATGTATCATCATACAGCTGGTCAAAAAGCACTACAGTCGCTGTATTTCCTGAGGAGACTGAGGAAATTTTGCATGTCACTGAGGATTCTCATCAGTTTTTCAGCAGTTCTACAGTTGTATCATAGAGAGCATCTTCACCAGCTGCGTCACTGTGGTATGGGAACAGCACCACCATGGACCCCAAACGCCTGCAGAGAGTGATAAAAATTAATGAGAAGATAATCAGGGCACCCCTACCATCTCTGCAGGACATCTACCACTCGAGAGTCCATGGAAGAGCCTGTAGCATCATCAAAGACTCCATCCATCCCCAACCCAGGTTTGTCACACTTATTCCCTTTGGCAGGGGGTACAGAAGTGTGAAATGCATGACCTCTCAGCTGAATGACAGTTTTTTCCTCAGATCTGACCGATCAACTAATCGAATACACTGCCCCTACCTCCGCCTTATCCCACCTCCCCATACAGGAAGCTTCACCTTGCCCACCCAACCCCTTCCCCTCCACACACACACATGTACCTGCACATACAGACACATACACACGCTGATACACACACACACACTTAAACACACACTGCACACTCACAGACACCCACTGTCTGCATACATGGATTTTGCACAGATATTTCATTGCATGATACTGTATATTGTGTACTGATACTGTATATTGTATATTGATACTGAATGTTGTACTGTATGTTGTACATAGTGTTCTTTGGATACTTTACATTTTCTTTATTTCTCCTGATCACCTGGAGGTGGCGTACATGGTGTGGCAAAGAGTGAAAAGGTACATGAATTAGCGCAGTGAGCTGACTCAGGAAACTCAACTGCTGCTCTCTTAGCTACCACATCAGCTAAGTAATTTCCAGTCTGACACCGCTCTCTTAATGTGCTATGCTGTGTGCTTTTACTTAATGTGCTTTTACCTTTATCACATCCAATTGGGACGGGAGCGAGATTGCTGCAAGGAGATCAGACACCAACATAGAGTGTGAGATAGGTTTGCCGTCCACTGACACGAAACCTCTCTGTTGCCATAATTTTGAAAAGTCATACAATACACCAAAAGCATATTGAGAGTCAGTGTACAGTCAACTTTTGTCCTTTAAACAACATGCACGCACGGGTCAATGCAACTAGTTAGGCAGCCTGTGCCGATGCACAAGATACAGTATGCCTCGTGAATAGTGTCGGGCAATTTACACACACTGTAGCCAGTTAGATACACACCATTGCACGGATTGGAGCAATGGCAAACACGTAGATGTGTTTGCCATCCGGCAAGGGGGTGGACTAAGCCTGAGCGAGCAGACAATCTTATGTGGGATCTTATGTAAACAGTCATGGGATACAGTTATCTTGTCATGTGTGTGAGGTAGGGACTGTAATAGATTGGAGGATTTGACGGGGACGAGGTGGATTATAGAGGATTTGAGGTGGACTTCGTGCATATTTTCAGCCCATCAATAGACATTCGAATGGCCTCATACACACTGCTTCTCTGAACTGTCAAGTGTTGTGATGAGGTTGTGTAGGATGGTAGTAACCTGATGGGTTGTGTGTAAGTGCAATGGGTGTGATAACACCACCTTTTCAGCATCCTCCACCATCATAGCACATGCCGCCACAGCTCTTAAACATGAGGGCATGCCTTGGACTACCATAGGCAAGGTTTTTGATAGATAAGCCACGGGTCTATTACCACTACCATGTGCCTGCGGCAGAACTCCCGCAACCGTGGCACCATCTTTAGAGACATACAGGTGGAATGGAATGGAATGATTGGGTAGTGCGAGTGCAGGAGTATTGCCCAATGAGTTATTTAGTGCCGAGATGAAGGACGACAAGGCCATAGTCAATGTCACATGGTGGGGCGCATCCATTAAGCATGAGGAGTGAAGCATCTTGTCATGGTGGGAACAATCAGGGATCCGCTGTCGTCAATAGTTAATCATTCCCAATCATTCCTTTTTGGTAGTCAGAGGTGGGACCGATTCATAGCTGGTGCTGGCCTTTGGACAGTACAAAGCCTAAATAATATTTAGGCTTTGTACTGTCCAAAGGCCAGCGCATGTGATTTCGGGTTTGCACCATTGCAATTTGGCCATTGAGGCTTTATGTTCACAGGAAGCAAGGTGTCGAAGCAACATGAGAGATGCCTCTTCACACAGTTCACGGCTCTCAACAGAGAGAATAAGATCCTCCGCATCCGTATACTGTATCAATGTACATCCAAGGGGTGGTGTGAATGTGGTGAGTGTAGTCCGTACAACAGCGGCAAAGGCTGCAGGGGAATCGGTGTAGCCCTGTGGCAGTCATGTCAGCATGAGCACAGGTCAACTACAGTGACGCAGTTACTGTATGTGTTGCTGGTATAGCTGTGAGAATGGAGACAACATCAGGGACATTGGGGGCAGAGGAACCATTAAGTCATTGACAGCTTACATATCTTGCATGAATTGCCACGCACTACGTCCTGTTTTTTGAGTGTTGTAAGGAGAGGTGGTAGGCACAATTACTCCTCGCTTCAGGAAGGAATTTATTACTGAAGCAATGCTGCCCTCCTTTTCGGCCGACAAAGAGATATTGTTTCATGTAGATTGGAGACGATCCTGGTTTAAATACTGCCCGATAAGGAGCACAGTCAATTAATCCTGTCTCATTTTTGTGAGCTGCCCAGAATTTGGGTGGAACCCTTAAAAGGTGATCTGGCGGTATGACAGCTTCTACTTCACCAGATAACATGTGAAGTGGAGGGCATATTAGTGATATCACAGGGGCCTGCATTGTCTGAGTCACTGGGTCACCAATTGCATGAAAACATGAAAATACATTTATCATTTGTGGACAGAAGCATCATTGTCTGCGAATTTGACATTGCCACTAATATGCACAATATTTTGATGAGGTGCGGAGGAGGGGAGAACCTCAAATGGCTTTTCCGGCCATTGCATTCCTTGTAATGGGTTGGTTTTATTTAAACTTACCTCCCTGGCAGTGGATGTACGATTAAGGACTCTATGTTTTTGGGCCTGATGGTTGGAATAGAGCACCAGATTAGAATTGGGAGGTGTGGTTATCGTAAAAAGGATTTTGACCAAATGTGAGGGTGCAATTCAATTTGAACAGGATGTCCCCCCCATTAAGTTTACTGAGCAGCGAAGAACAATGACAAATTTATGTGTGGCATTGTTTGGGTCATCAGGGTTTTTTACCACCAATGGGTGTGTTTTGGGACATTTAACAGGGATCCCAGTTATTCCTTCATAGTTAATTAATGCAGCGGGCGATGTGGATCGATGAGCTTGTGGCATCCTTCTTCACTACTTTGATCTTGGGCTCTCCCTCTCTGCCACTGTGGCACACTCCCGCTTCCAATGTCCAGATTGTAATGTCAACAGCATGGCATTTCAACATAGTATCAATTTCTCCTGTTATAGCCTCCAGTATTCATTTTAACTCTTCCAGCACCTGCACTGTTTTGCAGGGCCTCTCAATGGTCATCTGTGGCTGTGTTATGATGGATGCCAGAACAGGATGATTCTGTTGAATAGCCTGGGCCAGGCGTTCAATAGAATTAGCTATCTCTGCCTGTATTCTTTCCTTTACCAGCAGCAACCGCATTTCCAATTAAATTATTAGTTGTAGGAGGTCTGACAAATTGAGATAAGAAAAAAAAAGGTATTTTGACATTCAGTTATTTTCTCAGTGGTATTCAAAGCTAAAAATGCAGAAAATGTCGACAGAGCATATGGCTCTTTGCTGCTAGATGCATTGCTATTGCATAATGCAACCACACACTTGTCAATAACAGACCATCAATAACAATGAGAAAAAGTTCCTCCTTATGTTTACCTGCATTTACTGCACCCTCTACATGGCAGGTTCCATTTCTGTTATGGTTATTGCCTGTTATTGATACAAATGCTAATGTAATGGTGATTGTGTTTCATAAAATGTGTCATATTTTCACATAGACTTATGCTTAGGCCATATTCTGGTCTAAAACTGCACAAGCACCACACTGAACAAACATGATTTCAAAGCCATTGTAGTGGACAAAGGGGCATGGTTGGTCCAGTCCGGGGGTAGAGAGCTTTCTTAATGTTTCCTCATGTTTGTCTATAAATCTGGCCCCTGGTGCAGGGTTTACCTCTCCTCCGTCTCCGTCTCTGTTTCCCTTTCTTGCGTAAGACCAGCCTCGTGTCCAGCCTACCAAGTAAGCTAAGTAGGCCTACCGGTAAGGCTGCAAGAGTGTAGACATCAGGCTTTGCCGGACTCTGGACTGTTCTCAGACACTGGTCCACCAACGCCTGGTTCGACCCGCACCTTTGATGGAAGGGTCATGGGTGGAGATTCGGTGTGTTCATGGGGATTTTTTACATGTTTCCGATCGTGCGGCTTGAAATTCATCACAAGGGGGAAAAGGCTGCGGTTAGTTCCCGTCTGTTGGAAAGAGTGCTGGGCGCGGTCTTTTCCCAGGAGATGGAGGGGGCCAAACGGCCAGGGCTGTACCTCAGCCGCAAGCTTTCAGGCTCACAGTCGCAGTCGAGGTACAGCACAGTCGAGAAGGAGTGTCTAGCGATCAAGTGGGCCATTTGCTCCCTCCACTGTTAGCTCCTGGAGCATGCTTTCACCCTCTGTGCGCCCCCCTGCAGTGGCTCCACCGCATGAAGGACACAAATGCACGCATCACCCGATGGTACCGGGCTCTCCAGCCCTTCAACTTCTGGGTGGTCCATAGGCAGAGGGGCGCAGATGGTGGTCCGCTGACTTTCTCTCCCGCTCCGGGGGGAGCCATGTCGGCAACCCAGTTCCAGAAAGATCCTCCCAAAACTCATACATGTGGGCAGAGACTCTCACAGCCATCTTTAAACAGAACACACAGCATAAGTTGAGGTACACAGTTTACTTTTAGTTAAGGTGCTAACTTCACTCAATAATATGAAAAAATATTTAATGTTAATGGATAGAAGTCCAACATTAAACGTGCATACCATTCGAAGGATTATGAGCCAAAAGGTTAGACAGGGATTGCTCATTGTCCTCATGTGTCGACAGTGACTGTGATGTGAGTATTTTGTTTGTCTGAGAACAGAAAATGAAAGCATGGAATAAACTTCAAGTACAGTTCAGGGAGGTTGATACTTTTGCAAAGCATGATCTATTCCTCTGTTTCGGTGGCATCTCATATTCACCTATTAATTCAGGGAGATACAGTGTTTGCATGCATGCAGATAGACGGATAGATGAAGAGATAGACGGATAGATAGAGGTATAGATATATGGGACAGTTTTCTGATGCCCTCCTCCCCACGGCCCATATTGAAGGTTTCAGTGGAGCTTTGGAGTGGAGGGGGTGAGAGGAGGAACGGGGACAGGGCACGGTGGAACGTTCCCTCTGTGCCCTGTCCCGTTCCAAATAAAACATCTAAAAACAACAATTTTAGTTGTTTTATTTGGAGGGATCTGGCACGGACGATTCACACATATAAGTATGTTAATGATTTCCCGTATTCATAATTCCTCTTTGAAATGTTATCCCTGTGTATTTTTGTAAGCTTAATCTATTTTATCCTGTTATTTTAATGCACACGGACTTATAAAAATAAGTAAATAAATAGACTAAAAGAGAGAAGCATAAAGTAAACAGTCTGAGTTAGATTTTGTGCTTATTGCAAACACACTTCTCTCATGTGGTAATGCTTATACAGTTGACGCTGTTTGTGCATGTTTTTAAATTGCATAAATTGACTGTAAAGTTCAATAAAAAAACAACATAATGCATTTTTTTCAGGGGACCGTGCTGCCCCCCCCCCCGCTTCTTAAAGTTTTACTGCAATTCAGATACTTTGTGGGTGCATGTTTAAAATTAGATGGTCAATTATTCATGTGTCATGTGTCATGTGTTTATCCAGCCATGCCATTAACAGGTTAGCTAAATAGATCTGTCTGTCCGTCCGTCTATGTAAATGAGTGACAGAGCAATGTCTAAAGTCCCAACATTTAAAAAAAGTATTCCTTTGTGGTCTCTTTCTAAATGCAACGTCACCACATAGCCACTGTAGTGTACTGAGGGGCGTGTGGCATTTGGACACACAGGCTTTACATGGACAAAGGGCGGCGGAGCAAGCAGCTCAGCAATTACACACACGCTCCCCTCAATGCTGCCCACTAGACTGAGAAGCCTCCCCATGGCTCCAGGCTCAGTCAGCTCCACCACTGCTTCACGGCCCCACACATTGTTCATCTGTCTCCAATATCCCCAGCAGGTGACCCAACAGATGAATATTGCTTGCCACCTCTCTCTAGGTGTCACTTACCACTTTGTCATCATGCGACGCAGAATAATTGTCCGGCTTGTTCGGCTAATGTGGCCTTTTATTTGATTTATCTGTTTATTTATTTATTTATTATCGTATTGAACAAAATTATACAAACAATGTCACAGAAAACCAGGGAATAGAAAAGGAAAAGCATTGACTAAGCTTTATCATAACATTACAATGGTAATTTGATTAATCATTAAATTAATACAATTGAAAATAAAATTAAAAATATATATATAGATTTTTAGATACTAAATAAACAATAACGTAATAATAATAATAATAATAATACAAAGATAAACACATAAATAAATAAATAAATAATAAAAAATATAAATAAATAAAGTAAAATCATTAGAGGAAACCAAGATTTCATTCAGAGGAGTTGTTTCCATAGTATTATAGCAGTGCATAGTTCCTGATTTATTTTCTTTTATTTATTTATTTTTTTTCTAATTTTTACATTTACATTTAGTCATTTAGCACACGCTTTTATCCAAAGCGACTTACAAGGGAGAAAAACATT
>NC_137191.1:20595896-20630896 GCF_960531495.2 Zeus faber
AAGCACATGAAGAGGTTGCGTGCATTTCGGGGGGACGGTAGCTCAGGAGGTAGAGCTGGTCGTCTAGTAATCGAATGGTTGCTGGTTCGATCCCAGGCTCCTCCTGCTAGCATGCTGTAGTGTCCTTGAGCAAGACACTTAACCCCTCATTGCTCCTGATGGCTGCGTCCGTCGGTGTTTGAATAATTGTAAGTCGCTTTGGATAAAAGCGTCTGATAAATGACTAAATGTAATGTAAAAAATGTAATTTCATCTTTATTTTCTTTGTTACTCTCTGAAAGTAGAATCTGTGTGGAGTCTGTTCACGAATGCGTTAAGTCTACCCTTTGGTCCTTCCAGACATTCGCTATACAACACCTGAATCACAATGGTTCTTTTTTCAGCCATGTACATTTTCATGTACATGAATATGTGCCTTTCGCTACAAACAATTGGCATTATAAAAAAAGATGAAAACAGTCCGGGGAAAAATTAGCACAATTACAAAAAATATTCAATAATTTATTTCAATAAAGGAGCCAAGTATACAAAAAATAGTCAAATAACAATAAATAAATGGACAAATATACATAAAATAGCCAAAATTAAGTCTGGAATTAGGCCAAATATACAGAAATACTTTATATATACACAGAATATTAGGAATTTAAAGAAAGAGAAAAACCTTCTCTGTATGTTTTCTCTGTATGTGTATGAGGAAATACAGCTGCAGTGCAATGGAAACCACTGCCAAAATAACCTGTGAAACCTGCCAAGGTCCAGGTTCCTGCACAAGAGATCACAAAAACACTAGTAAAGCTTAAAAAAATAAATAAAAACCCTCCTTGAGATGGAGCCATCTTGGCTGCATTTTCCCTGAAGTGATATGTGCAAAGCGGTCTTACTTGAAAAGCAACGTAGTGGGGAGCAGCGTGTAAAAAAGCCCTTATACTTTGCAGCGTTACGCTCTACAATGTAAAAAATACTTTATCTGGAACACTCCGTTGTGTGGTAAATGGGGCACTTGTTCTTTTGCCCGGGTGCCCTAATCATTTTTTTGTTTGTTTGTTGATGACATAATGGACAGAGGATGTAATTCAGTCTGTAATCATGTAGTGCTGTGAGTTCGACGTTATGACTGCGGATTGATTTTTCTTTTTTAGTGTGTAAGAAATAACCTCTTGTTCGCTGATAGGTGAGAAACCACAGGGGTTTCTTTATAGAGATACCTAATATAAGATTCTGATTTTCTGACTATTAGATCATATTTTTATTATGTTTTTCGATACATAAGTGTGTTTCCTTTCCGTCTTAAGGCATTTGCCAAAGAGGGAGCTCAAGTGACAGCCACGGATATTAATGGAGAGAAGCTGAAGGAGTTGGACACAATTCCAGGTACTGTCTGGTCTCTATTGGTGCAGAGCTGCCCTCTGTTGAACAACTAGAGAAATGCAGTTTATTTATTTATTTATTTTTATGGATTTTGATCAAAAATGAGAAATCCCTTTCTGAGATGTTTTGTGAGCAATTATTTGCCATGCCAAATATGTTCTTTCTTTGAATTATGTAATTTTAAAATTTGAAACAAGACACCCATTGAACACACATTGAAATGCCAGACTGTACTTTACCAATAGTATGATATTTTTTAACATTTTTATTTCAACGTTTTATTTTTAACAAACGTTGAAAATATAGCTTATCATGGTCAGTGCATGGATGTATGTATAATTAATTAGTAGTTGTTCACGTTGTATAATGGAAAACTCCAGTTTAGGGTCTATTGCCTAATTTCATTGTCCTACTTGTGTATGACCGTATGTGTATGTATGTGACAAATAATCTCTTGAACTTGAACTTGAACTTGCAATGCAATTCATTGCGCCAAAGCGTCGGCTTGTGCCATTATCCAACTCTTACATTGAAAATTCACCCAGGAAGTCAGAAACAGAGACAGATCGCCTTCAAAGTAAAAATTGCGTATTTTGAAGCATGTTGGCTACAGCGATCTATTTAAGGAGAGCTAAATGAAATAATGAACATTATTCATAACTGTTATGTGTCGGCTGTGGCTGGCTTGTCGAAGGTTATACAGACTGTGAGAAGCCTTGAAGAGCCATAGATTTTAGTAATTTAACAAGGAAGCAGCAATAATGATGATTTGCATGGAAGAAACTCCATGGTCTTATTGAAAATACTATTTAAATAAAGGCTAGTGATGTTGCAAGTAGAAAAACACACGGTGCTTTCGCTAAGCGGGCGTGAGGCCTCTCAGTCTCTATAACCTTGGACAGGCCAGCCACAAATGACCATATGAATTATGTTTATTATTTAGGCTATTTGTTTATTGATTTAGCTTAGCTCTCCTTAAATTGATCGCTGCAGTCAACACGCTTCAAAATGCGTTTTCCTGGTTGAATTTTCACTGTACAACTTGGGTGATGGCACAAGCCGATGCTTTGGCGCGCTGAATTGCATTGCACAAGTAGGACAATGAAATTAGGCAATAGACCCTAAACTGGAGTTTTTCATTAAACAAGGTGAACAACTACAAATGAATTATACTTCATGCGAGCCCTCATGGACCTATTATACAGTACGAATGGGCCTCATTTTCTGTTAGCCAGTGACAATTTATATAGATATGAAAATAAATATATAAATAAAAATAGGTCATCTTATATGCTGCTCCTCTAGAGGCCTTTCATGTTGCGTCATCAAATATGGTGTTAACCTTCTCCAAATATGATTTTAGTTTTAAGAAAATGATTTAACCAAACCTGGATGTTTTTTTACCTATGTCTGCTTTGTCTTTGTATTAACGTCACTTGGTTTATTGTTTCTGTGGCTACTTTCAAGTCAAAATAATAATTGTATCATCATATACTGTAAATCACTGTGGAACAAAGTCTACGTATATGTAACCCTCTGAATTTCTCACTGGGGACCTGTTATCTAAGCTGTTATCTTATCATATTCGATCCCTGTATCAATTGGTGTTAATTAATTGTCATTGAGAGTGGTTATAGCCTAATTGACTAATGGGTGGAAAAATGTCAATCAGCAATTTAATACATTCTAAAACATAACCTGTAGTTGCAGCTCTCTAAAATAACCTCCAGTAAAAGTAAAACTATGTTTTTTATTATTAATTGAGTGTAAATTTCTCCTCAAAAGGGATAAGGACCAAGGTGGTGGATGTGACCCAGAAGGAGCAGGTGGAGGCTCTGGCCCGGGAGCACGACTGCGTGGATGTGCTGGTTAATGTCGCTGGGTACTGTCTCCACATTTACTCTGAACAAGTTCTCAAAATCTACCTTGATGAAGTCTGGTAGATTTGATCTGAAGCTGCAATGATATGAGCAGTGGCGTTGTGTCACCCCGAAGGGGCTTATTCTGTGATAATGGCTGTACGTTATTGTGCTTATTACACAACTACTTGTGTAACTAAATCAAATAATACATTGACACAGGAAACTGATTTCAAGTTATTTTGTTTCTAGAATGCCATAGCTGCTTTCACACATGCACTCCGGACAATGTCCAGACCTGATTCGGACATTGTCTGGATTTACCCTTTCACACCTATAGCAAAAAACGGATATTATCTGTGTCAGACGCGTTTACACCACTTGGAGATAATTGGGTTAGTTAAGACGTGGGGCGTAGCTTGTAAGCCTCTATGTGTTTTTAGCCTGATATTGTAATTGTAATGTTATTACACACTGACGGGGGGGGGGGGGGGGCTGATTAATCAACTTTCAGGGGGCAGCCCTAAATTTTTCCCTATAGATCAGCCACATAATGCCAGGATTTGCCTCGTCCTTGACCCAAGTTCTTGACTCTAGTCTTAGACCTGTCCAAGACTCTAGTCCGAGACCTATGCTAGATCCTTGTCCAAGACCCTAGCCCTACACCCTTGTCCCGACCCTAGTCCCAGACCCCAGACCTAGTTCTAAACCTTTAAGTACAATGCAGCCACTTAATGCACAGTATGTAATGGTTGCTGTCATGATTTCCACCAATAATCCTCCAGGTTCGTGCACCATGGCTCCATCTTGGACTGCGAGGAATCTGACTGGGACTTCACCATGAACGTCAATGTGCGCAGCATGTACCTGATGAGCAAGGCCTTCCTGCCCAAGGTCATCTACTCACTATATGCCCTTGGTGTACATTGAGTGACATATGTCTTTCTTTGGGGGGTTGTTATTATCATTCCATTCCTTTGTGCCCTGGGGATTAACTGCATTACCCTAAGCATGTAGCATGAGGGATGGAACCAGCTAATCCGTCTTTAAACACAGGCCGATCAAACTGCGGAACGTGATGTTTCCCTTGAATCAAAGTAAAATAAAATCAAGTTTTTGTGAAAAATCAAGACCAAACATGGGCATGTAAAGATTTCATCAACCTTTTTAAAGTTCTTATCTTCTTATATTTTGGTTGTGTTCTCCTCTTAGATGTTGGCCAGGAAGTCAGGAAACATTATCAATATGGCATCCGTCGTATCAAGTATGAAAGGTAGATAATCTTCCCGATATGAAGTTGTCTATACCTTCATCGGTTGGTTTTCTCATTCTAATAATTGCTGGTTAAGAGCTGTTGAAGCAGTTGGACAATGTTCGACCCTAATCCTCTTATCTGTCTTAATGGTGTGTGTG
Organism: Zeus faber; assembly: GCF_960531495.2. Taxonomy (NCBI): domain Eukaryota; kingdom Metazoa; phylum Chordata; class Actinopteri; order Zeiformes; family Zeidae; genus Zeus; species Zeus faber. The sequence goes on from NC_137191.1 coordinate 20,600,540, forward strand.
TGTGTGTGTGTGTGTGTGTGTGTGTGTGTGTGTGTGTTCTGTTCGCAGGGACTGTGAATCGATGTGTATACGGCACTTCCAAGGCGGCGGTGATCGGCCTCACCAAGTCCATCGCCGCCGACTTCATTGAGCAGGGAATTCGCTGTAACTGCGTCTGTCCCGGTATGTGGAAAGAACTGATATCATATAGTCCCCTTTGAGTTTTTGAGTTCTCAAGGGATGGATAGATAGAGGAGGAAGTCTCTGGTGTCACTGCAACTAAAAAAACGGCAATGATAATAAAGTAGGCAAGGCAAGTTTGTATAACACATTTCAACAACAAGGCAATTCAAAGTGCTTTTCATAAATCATAAAAAGCATTAAGACAGTGCAAAGAAACAAATTATTAAAGGACATTGAATGCATGAAGTAAGAAAATGGAATACATGGAATGCATAGTGCAAAAGAAACACATTGTAAAAGGATGAACACATTGTTATATGCACATTTTCTTCACAAGAAATAGAATGCATAAAATTGACTAAAAATGACAGTGCAGTGTGAGAAATGAATAGTCCATGACTACACCAAGATTTCTGGCTTGGTTTGTGCTTTTTAACATAAGCAATTGAAGCTGAGCGCTGACTCTGAGTCGTTCTTCCTTGGCTCCGAAAACAATTACTTCAGTTTTGTTTTTGTTTAATCTGAGAACATTCTGGCAGATCCAATCGTTGATTTGTTCAATGCACTTGCTCAGTGATTGTATTGGACCATAGTCACCTGGTGATATGGTCATGTAAATTTGCCTGTCATCTGCGTAATTATGCTAAGATATTTTGTTGTTTTCCATGATCTGAGCATGTAGATGTTAAAAAGAAGAGGCCCCAGAATGGAGCCTTGGGGAACTCTGCGTGTCATTTTTTTCCGCTCAGATGTGTCATTACCTGTAGACACAAAGTAGTCCCTGTCCTTTAAGTAGGAATGCAACCAGTTTAGTACTGTGCCAGAAAGTCCCACCCAGTTTTCCAGTCAGTCCAATAATATGTTGTGGTCAACCGTGTCAAATGCAGCACTGAGATCCGAGAAATTGTTCAGCTGTTGAAAAACAGCTTTTTCAATGATTTTACTTAGGACTTGTGGGAAGAAACCCACAGAAGAAACCCGGGAGCAGCCGAAAGAAAAAGAAGAAGAAATGCAAAGTCTCTCTTTATGGATGTCATAATGAACGTGTAGAATAAGAAAGAAAGAAGTAACATGAACCCATTTTTTAAGGGCAAATACAACAGGCAATAAACCTAAAGATAAGCAATAAAAACAAACCTAACGATAACCTAAAAATAAATAATGAACAGCAATATACAGTGGCCCTTATAACACACAATAATAATAATAAACCCTAAAAATAAACCCAACGATAAGCAAAAAAACAGACAAATAAACCTCCATTTAACCAATTAACAATACAAAATTAATGTTTTCAGGCCATTTGAAGACTAAAAAGTATGATAAAACCTGTACAAAAAATGGTTATTATCCACATTGTGACCTTGAAACATAGTAAATGCCAAATCCAACAGCAACACAAGGCTAAAACAAGAAGGTAAATTGTGTATTACTTATAAAAAAGGCCTTGTTTCTTTAACATTACTACTTCACATTCTTACTTTAAGACATTATAACATTATTTAATTTCGGGGGCCTCGATGGCTGAAAACACCATTGTCTACACCATGTCATCTCATGCCACCATAGCATATAATTTGCTATTTTAACAGTGCTAAAAATCGAAATTTAGGTTTTTCAATTGATATTTAAAGAGCTGTCATCATTTAGGGAAATGACTCATAATTATCTACATTTTCTTTAAATATACTTTGTCTACACAGGCACGGTGGACACCCCGTCACTGAGGGACAGAATCCAGGCCCGGCCCGACCCAGAACAGGTACCTCCAGGATCAGAACATCTCTCCCTAACTTAACATGAATCTGCATAAATCTGCCTCAGCGAAGTAAAATGTGTTTTATAGAGAACATTTGTCCTCCAGGCCTACAAGGACTTCATGGCGAGACAGAAGATGGGCAGGATGTGCACAGCGGAGGAGGTGGCCTACTTGTGTGTCTACCTGGCCTCGGACGAGGTACGATACGGGACTGGAATGGGGACTTTTCACAGTTCCAAAATTAGATTTGGGTGAATCGAGCTTATTAGGGCTTCATTTGAGGGTTAGATTCCCATACCAGACCCTATTTGCATGGTGTTGGTATGGCATTAGCACTTTTATTTACTTATTATTTACTTTTTGTCCCTCAAATGTAACTAATTTGGGGGTTCGTTTGGCCCATGAGAACGCATGATTGACATCATCCATTTTCTCACTGTAGACTGTAGTAATCATTTTTACCTTATATACCTATACCAATAATTTATTCTATGCATTTATCCTGATTTATATCACACTTTGGATATTTACCATCTATTAATATATATTTGGCTCTTTTTAAATTTTATCTTTTATTTTTCCGATGGGAGCAGCTGAAAGAAGATTTTTCCGACAGTTAAGCTCTTTATTTATGCTTAATGTTTGTATGGAAACGCACTTAAAAAAAAATCAAGTCACTTTTCTTTAATATCTCATATGGTCAATATGCCATATGAGACACTCCTCGGTCGTTAAGTGAGGAGGACCTGTACATCATTGCCGCTCACTTTAGTTATTTTTTTCTCACCTTATGACCCTGGATAGGAATAAATGCCTTAAGAAAATATATTTCACTGGTTGATAAGTATTTTTTTTCTGTCTTCAATAGTCAGCATTTGTAACCGGGACGGAGCAGATCATCGACGGAGGATGGAGACTCTAAAGAAACTCTTAATAACTAGACTATCAGGACGGGGGTTGCAAGTAGTATCAACTGGAACAGATTACAAGTAACAAGACTTGTTTTTTCTTTCTCATGTTTTAATTTGAATTAATATACTGTATGAATTTAAAAAAAGCAACTGTCAATGACATTTTTGTGTCAAAAATAATCAATAATTTTGCATGAATTTTAATCCATAAACTGTCAATTCCCCTTTTTTCACATCTGTCAAAATGAATCTTATCCTGCATGAATTTTAATCCATATACTATACAATTAAAACAATAAGCTGTCAGTGACATTTTCTTTTATATTCATGTAAAGAAAAGTAAATCAAAGATATATTATAAAAAAATAAAAGAAATCACCTGCCAAAGTGTGTTACAGGGTCAAAATATTTTTGCTTTTTAATAAACATGATTGCTGAGCACAAATTGTACAAATAAGATGCACTGACACACACACACACACACACACACACACACACACACACACACACACACACACACACACACCACATACAGATAGCGATACAACCACCGTCGCCATGGAGCGGATATGATTAATCCGCTTCACTCCTTGACTGGTCCGCACGCTCTGAGACGCTACTACCTCAGCTCCAGCTGCCTGGAGGGTTGATGATCCGTGCGACATGAGGTGACTCTACATCGGTGAGTTATTTTCCATTTATCGCCATTTTTTTTTTTACCCCCCCCCCTTTTTTTTTTGTTTGGGCGAAAAAAACTCCACAAGTGGAGTTAACGCCCGACGCCGTGGCGCGGTCTGCGCCGCTACTACCGGGATGTCACATGTAGATTGACCCAGATCGGCTCCCGTATAAGCTAGCATTAGCCAGCCGTGTTTATCTCCACTGTTAAATATCATAAATGGGAAGCACGGGAAGAGGGTCTTATGGCTCCGTTAAAAAAAAAAAAAAAAAGACGTGTGTGTGTGTAACTTTACCAAAGGCAGCTACTAGTCGCAGGGGACGTCTGCGTACTAAATGACAAATCACACGTGGGAATTGTAAGTGTTTCTAAAATAACTTATTATTTTTTTCCTATATTCAAAACGGTTTCACAGCAAAGCAAGTGCCGTAGGGAGTTATTTTCGCGCAGAACAAGTGCAAAGCACAGATAGATAATAATAAAACAACGGTTTGGAGGGAAAAACAAAAAAACAAGCTCTGCGTGTGGAACTGAACGGCTCCGAGGACCTGACTGGACGGCGGGTGCGCTCCTTTTCCGCCAGGGCACCACCCGGCGAGGGAGGGGCAGGGGCTACAACTCTGAAATAGAGTGGTGGTGGGGGGGCAAACAAATAGCATGACACGTGTCTGCAAAAGTTGAAAGAAGAGCCAGCACCACTGCAATGGCGCGGCTCATCTACTGGCGTCAACGCGGGGTGGTGGCTGGTGAGACGGCGTGTACGAGGAGCCCGCTGCTCACTAAACCCCGGCGCCATATGGTGTGTCAGCTTTTGATTAGCGCCCGCTCACAATTGGATTAGCCAGCGTCTGTTGCCACGGCCGTCAGGATCACGCCCAACCACAACATGTCGGTGGTGTTTTCACCCCTTCTGCGCCACTGTCGAATGATGATGGGGGTTCTCAACCCTTCGAGGGTCCTTCCAGGTGGTTGTGTGGTCCCCAAGACGGTTTACTAGAGTTACATTCCGTTTCCAAGAGGAGAGCTCTAAGGCTGGCAGATGTCGACATAGTCATCATTTCTGGACGAATACCTCTATCAATAATTCTGTGATATTTTGAGGATGACAGTTGGTGCTTTTGTAAGATGTTTATACACAATAAATATTTCTGAAACAATATGCACATCAGTAAATGTGGATTAGAACAGTCTGAGAAGTTCAGAAAGTTGCATTACTTTTGCTGTAGTTTACTGCAGCCTTAACAGGGTCTGGCCCAGTCGCAACCACATTTGGGGCATTGTCAACGTGGCAACTACGTTCATGTTAAAAAAATATATATATTTAGGGATACCTCTATATCTGTAAAGAAAATTCTGCCAAGGAAAATAAGTTATCCTGGCACGTTGATTTTATTCAACAAAAATGGTGTGAGTGAGAATATTGAAATGCGCATTATAATTATATAGTATGTACTTTAATTCGGCAACCGTAGTTTTCTTCCTTTATTCACCATTGGCCTACGTATATAATATAATAGGAACCATATCACAATAGCATTTCGTACCATGTTTACCTTAACACCAATTCTCTCAGCTACAACTTTTTTTTTTTTTTTAATCTTCCTGTTAATAATTATTTGTTCTATTCCTCTGATAACCAGGTGACTAATACATGGGAGTGGATAACGTCTTTTATACAGAAGCAAAAAGGGAGGCGCAGCCTATCGATGGCCACAGTCGCTCCTCGGTCTGCTTCGCTGCGTTGTTAAAAAGAAGGTGACGGAGAGCCGAAGGAAGCGCTGAAAGCTAGATGCCATGATGGAGACAGAGACCGCCACGCCTCATCCCAGTCCGCTCCACAGCCCGGCTCCCAGTCCGGCTCCCAGTCCAGAACCCTGCCCCATGCTGGACAGGATCCCTGCGCTGGCCGCCAACAATGTGGAGGTACATTAGCTTAGTAGGATTATCCTAGTTCTATCCCGGTTCTACTTTGATGTTGTGGTTTTTAATCCATTCCTTGAATAGTGCTTATTTAATTGAATAGAAAAGGCTTAGAAAATTCTTCCTAAACCTTTCTCCAATCTTTAGGTGATTGTTCAAATTTCCTGTTGGCTATCAATATCTATCTGAATTGCCATGCATCTATTCTATCCTTTTCTTTGTCTATTGGAAAAAGGTAGGCTTTAACCTGTTTTTAAAATGATATATTTACACCTTAATACCTTGCAGTGCCTGTTTTGAGCCAACGGCCTTGACGTGCTGTACATTCTCTGTAAACCAGGCGCTTGCATAAGTCTAGATCTGTATTTGGTATATCAATATTGCGAAAAAGCAGCCGATGGCCCAGATTGATAGACTTTTCTACCAACAGTCCGAACATTTGAGCAACTTCCTATAGAGTGTCTAGTATGTGGCTTCCAGTTCCTAGTTTTTAAAAAACTTTAACTTTCCAAAGAGGCTTTTAGGGGCCTCCATAATGTACAATGGGGGACACATGGTGCATTTATTCAGTTTCTTTCATATCCGCCCTCTCCTAGCATTTGAATGTGAACCAAATCCAGGTGGTGGTCCGCCGCTGCTCCACTCCAAATGTCACAGAGGAGACCACCTACTTCATCCCCCGGAACCCCGGCGTGGATGCAGGCACCAACACGGACCCCCCGGTGGTCTGCTGCCCGCTACTGCGCAGGTTCTGCCCCTGTCCACCCAGGGGACTCCTGGCCTCCCTCATCACCAAAGGTATCCAAACTGTTCAGCTATATGTCTTACATAATGCCTGAAATGTTAGAATGCCATGCTACCTTTAATGGTGTGGGCATTGTGCTCTTATTCTGAGTATACTAGTTTAATAGGTGATAGATGGATACTTTATTCATCCGTAGAGAGAGAAGCAGAAGCGCACATTAAAAAATAGTTAATAATAATAAAGTAATAAGAATGGAAAAAATTAAATCACAAATGCAATACATCTAACAATTAGCACAACATTTGGCAATATACAATAAACCCAAAACTTTACAACAACCAATTAAAAATGTACAATATACAAGAAAAATAAACCCGAAAATGAAATATACAATAAACCTACAATTTGACAACAAACAGTAGAAAGAAACCTAACAATTTATTAAATAAATAAAAAAACAAGAACAAATGTCAATATACAATAAACCCATCAAAATTAACAATAAACAATACACTCTCCTAATCTATCAATGTTAAACCTTTGACAGTCTTTTTTTTAAATTATTTTTTTTATTATTTTTATTTTTTTTAACAGAATAGCTACGTCTTGTGAAACACCATTTCCACCACTTTTTTTCAAATGTTTTTTTGAATAACATAACAGGCACGTTTCCTGTTTCATCTGATGTTTTTTGTTTAATACCTAACGGTGTATTCAGACCTTTGTTCCGATTCAGGGAATAATACATTACAATGTTGCACTTGGACCATGGTTCGATTTGTGTTCACACGGCAACGCTTAACAGCGGACCAAAACTTGTAAGGAAGACAAAAAAACGCCACGCCCTTGCAAACTGTTTTGTTATTGGTCAGAAGTTTCCTTGGCGTGTCTGATCTTGGCGTCTCAGGCTCTGCGGAGCTGCGCGGAGCTCCATTGCCCGCCCGGCGCCACGGTGCGTTGCTGCAAGCTCCCCTTCCACATCTTTGACAATGTGGGCTGGGTGACGAGGAATCTGTCGGGGATCCTCATCCTACTGCTGCTCTTCGCCATGGGGCTACTTCATCCAGTGGATCGTCACCCCACCGCCGCACCGAAACCAGAACCAGCGCGACTGCCCGGAGGACGAGCTGTCGCTGTTCAGCGGCCACGTCCGTGTCCCAGGACTCCCTGGTGGAGTGCTGCGGCATTGGAGACTCGCTTTCCCGAGTTTGCCCTCCTAGGACGAGATGAGGTACCTGCCCGCGTAGAGAACATGCGGGAGACGCTCCAGGACCTTTGGGATGACAACCTGCTGGCGAGGAGCAGAGACACGAAGCAGGGCTCAGGACACGGACACAGGATGTCACAGAACTCTGTATGATGGATGATGATGATGGGAAAACATCCATTCTCACACAATATGAGCATCCCATCGTGCATAGCGTGTACAGTACAACAAGTGAGTTGTATCGTTTTTTTGGGATCGGTTGTGTTCTCACTGCAAACAAACTGCGCTGTGTGAAGCGATTGCAAGCGTGCTGGTACCACCCTGTCTTGGAGGTCTCGGTTCAGTTGATTTGGTCCAGAACCGAGTGCGATTGCTGTGTTCACCTATGCCCAAAGAACTGATCTGGGGGGGAAATGCTCCAGGCTTCGGAACAAAGGCTCCAAACGAGCTACAGTAGGCGTGAATACACCGAAATTGTAATTAAGAAATATATATATATTTGCATTGTGACTACATACATGTAACACGTGTGTCTTTCCCAGTCCTCCTTGCCGCTGTGCTCTTCGGGGTGGTGTGGTCCATCACGGAGAAGGAGTGTCTTCCAGGGGGAAATCTTTTTGGCATCACCGTCCTCTTCATCTGCGCGGTGACGGCTGGAAAACTAGTTGCCCTCATCCGTCTTCCCAAACTTCCACCTTTCCCCCCGCTCCTCGGTAAGGCTTGCAGAGTTTGTGGTGGTGGTAACCGAAATGGCCTTTGGCCAAGGTGGTGGATGGAATGTGCTTCTGCCATAGCTCCAATGGCTGAAAAATGACATCACGGCTGTGATAAGATTTGGTCATTGCCAAACCAAACACTCCCTGTTTACCTTTAAGTGATTAAGGTGCCACCCATTGCAAGACATTCAAGACTCGCACTGTGGACATTTTGGATCTCCGTAGTGTGTTTGTCGTATTCAAATTGGGACTGTAGCAGTGTGTGAACGTCGCCCACTTGTGTGAATGGCCCTTGCGCATAATCCCTCTGAGAATTTCCAAAAGAGCCAGGCCCTTATTTTCAAATCAGGTCAAAAGAAGAATAAAATGTCAGAGAAAAAAAAAAGAACCTTGAAGTTTCATCGACGAAAAAAAACCCCACGAAAAATGAGTACCCTCCCTGGGTTTCTTGGCTCATGGCTGCTGGGAGGTGTTTCATAAGGAGTTTTTGTTGGGTATTTTGAAGGCTATGACCATATTTCACTGGTTTTACCTGCCAATTAATGTTCCTCACCGTTTTAGTTTGTTCCAGGCTTTAAAATGGTAATCTGGCTGGAATATAACATTTTTCTCTCATATTAAATGAACCCACAGAGCCTCTACTAAGCACCAATGAGTATCTGAAATTCATCAAACTGACTGGGTGGAGTGTTTTTCTTCTTTCTCCCTCAAACCGTGGGAAAACTCTCACCTTTCCCCACATTGTGTTTCTTTCAGGCATGCTGCTGATGGGCATCCTGCTGAGGAACATCCCCGTGGTGACCAAGGCTGTCTACATCGACTCCAAGTGGTCCACCTCCTTGAGGAACATCGCCCTGGCCGTCATCCTGGCCAGAGCCGGCCTGGGGCTGGACGCCTCGGTACGCCGTCCAAGGCCACCATCTTCAAGCCGCATGGAAAGAAAACAGAATTTAAAAAACATGCATTTTGAACACTGTTATGGCAACTTTCCTTCCTTGTTCCTAGGCTCTGAAAAAGTTAAAGTCTGTGTGTCTGCGACTGGGAATGGGACCCTGCGTGATGGAGGCCTGCACCATCGCCCTGGTGTCCCACTTCCTCATGGGCCTGCCCTGGGTCTGGGGCTTCATCCTGGGGTAAAGACAAACCGGCCGTCTCCTTCTCATTCACTTTACTCATTCACTTCATATCAGTGTTTTTCTTTTTCTTTTTCTTTTTCTTTTTTAAATTAATTAATTTTATTTTTTTACAATGAAATAGTCTCACGGCACTATACCACTATCCTGCTAACCACTAAAAATGTCAGAAACATGTATGACTGGGCTTACTGATAGTGATGCAAGACTCTCAAACCATTTGATCGTAGTGAACCAATCTTATAATAATAATTGAGGACAAAAAAAGGCCAAGGCATTCGATACAGTGCATATTGTTGTGACTGAGTTACACTTTGCATTCCACCAAATTAGATCATTTGTTCAGAATTAAATGATTCCTGGGAGAATTCCTTTCACAACTCCTCTCATTCAGCAAGTACTCCCCCGCTCACCGTGCGTTAGACCGACTCAATCAAACGAACGAAGTGTTCGAAAATTGAACAACTCTACTCTTAACTGACTGACTCGTCAAGCACCAAATGCTACTAGTTCTGATGAAGACACAAAAAAATGTAATAGACTTGCAATTTTGATCTTGCAACACAACCTAATTTCCATTGTAATTCTATTTTTAAGTGGAATTTGAAACATTTCCACGGCACACCAGAATGCCACAGTGGTTTAGAAAAAATTCTCTAGTTCTCTGAAGTCCTTAGATAATTTCTGTCGCCGTACATTTGTCCTGTATTCCTGCAAGACAGTGAAAGCGTATTCTAAAAATGAGCATTTCTCCTTCCCCTTCTCCTCCGCCCTGTAGCTTCGTTCTAGGGGCGGTGTCCCCGGCAGTGGTGGTTCCCTCCATGCTGTTGCTGCAGAAGGACGGCTACGGCATAGAGAAAGGTATCCCCACGCTGCTCATGGCCGCCGGCAGCTTCGATGACATCCTGGCCATCACAGGCTTCACCACCTGCATGGGCATTGCCTTCGCAACTGGTACGCAGCGCAGGAAGAGTTATTGTGTATACATAATATCCATCCCAGAAAGATTGATTGACAAATAGCTAACAAAAAGCCATAAAATAAACCAAAAAAACAACCAATACATCCATCTATATTTATATTTGACACCCACTGGCACACTAGCAACCACACTGCCACTTAGCCTCAGCTTCTGCCTTTTAACTTCACTTATCCTGTGTATACAATCACTTTTTGTTTATTTGGCCATTTTTTAATTTTTTTTGGCTGTTTTCTTTGCACATTTGGCTTTTTTCTCTTTTTCAGCGTGTTCAAATGTTTTATGCAAATTCTCTGCACAACAATGCACCAGTCATCGCCGTGAAAAATATGAAAATGTACACAGCAGGAAAAAAAAACAAAACCCAGATTCAGATGTTTATTTTTCCTCCAGCTGCTCTGCAGGAGAGTGTTATTGTTTTGTGTGTGTGTGTGTGTGTGTGTGTCTTCCCGCATCTAAAGCCCAACAGGGGGGCTCCGGTGACCCCTCCTCTTCTGGCTCTGGGACGCGCCTTTCCTTTTCCCCCTGCATCCTCAACACCTAATTGCAGTGCCCAGCCTCTTCCTACTGCTAATCACAATGGGTTTTAATTGTGGTTCCACCCCAGGGTCCACTTGGTACAACCTGTTGAGAGGCATTCTGGAGGTGGCAGGGGGGATGGTCGCTGGCATCCTGCTGGGCTTCCTCATCCAGTACTTCCCCAGCGTGGACCAGGTGGGAACTACCACACTCTATCATATCAAACATAATTTTACAGAACTATACACTTCACCCACGATTTGGACTCTATATTGAATGATTTGGCTGTGTACTGGTTTCATAGGTTCATTTTGTCTCATTTGAGTGGAATATTTCTCATCTGGAAGCACACATGACATTGAAAATTATTTTTGTGTGTCATGTCTGTGGATCTAGTCTCAGGCCCAACACACGGATTGATTATGTGCTACCGGCCGCGCTTGTTCCGCTGGAGCTAACTTGGAGCTACATAATAAATAAGATGTGCAGCTCAGGGACGGAGGGGAGTAGAAAATATGCGTTTGGATGACTTCTATCCTGACATATTAGTTAATTTGGATTCCGCTCCATTAAACAAAGGCCTTCATTGAACACTAATGGGGAGAAACTCAGCTCATTTAGTTTTGGCGCAGAAATGGACTCCATATGGCAAAATGGGGATTTTTAATGAACGGTTAGTTAAAGTATAAGTTTAGCAAAACAAAACAAAAAAAAAACTCCCCAGAATATATGAATAAACTCAAATGGCTATAAAATAGAATTCTTACATCATTTGAACATCTTGGTTTTATGCTTAAAGGAACCAAACCTTGACCTCTCTGTTCTTAACAATTTTAGGCCCATTTCTTAACTTCCATTTCTTTCAAAGGTTTTAGAGAAGGTGGTATAAACCCAGCTTCTGGCTTTTATGTGTCATAATAACATCTTTGAGAAATTTCAGTCTTGTTTTAGAGCTTGACATAGCACAAAAACTGTCCCCCTCAAAGTAACCAACGATATCCTTTTAGCAGCCGATAGGTGGGATAGCGCAATTTTAATTGTTTCAGATTTAAGTGCAGCCTTTGACACTGTAGATCACGCCGTCTTAATTGACCGTCTTAACACCTGGCTTGGCATCAAGGACACTGCACTTGCCTGTTTTTTTCCCTACCTTTTAGAAAGACCCTTCGCAGTCTCCATAAGTAACGACACATCCTCTACATCTCACATTACCTGTGGTGTACCGCAAGGTTCCATTTTAGGTCCAATTTTATTTCATCCAAAATAAATTATCCAAAGATACAAGATGTCATTGCTATGCAGACGACACACAGATATACCTTCCCCCGAGACATGGTGACCCAAACAGCCTAGCTGCTGTTGTAGGTTGTCTCAATGATATCCTGTATGTAAATGTATGTGACAAATAATCTCTTGAACTTGATATCCACCGTTGGATGGCACAGAATTTTCTTCAACCCAATAATTCAAAATCAGAAATTATACTGTTCACTCCCCCAAATTCTACCAGTACGGTAGAATCCTTCCTTCAACTGAGAACCTTTTTAAGAATCAAACCAATACTACTTTGTCACAAAGCCACCTGGAAAAAATAATCCACACCCTAATTTTCCTCATGACTAGACTACTGTAACTCCCTTCTTTCTGGCATCGACCAAAAGTCGATCTCACCTCCAGCTAGTTCAGAATGCAGCAGCTCGGCTTCTCACCTGTTCCAAAAGACGACATCACATCACCCCAATCCTGGCTTCTCTCCATTTGCTCCCTGTTCGGTTCAGAATCGTATTTAAGATTTTACTGATAACTTTTAAAGCTTGTCTGGGTCTGACTCCAAGCTACATAACAGATATGTTGACCCCATATGAGTCAGTGCGCAGCCTCAGACCCTCAGGCGGGGCCCTCCTGGCTGTTCTAAAGTCTATACTTAAAAGTCAAGGTGACCGTGCCCTTTCTGTCAGGGCCCCTCGACTTTGGAACGAGCTGCCTGAGGAGATTCGGCGGCAGAGTCAGTGACTTATTTTAAGTCACTTCTCAAAACCCATTTTTATAGATCTGCTTTTATGTGATGTCGTCCGTTTCTTTATTTTTATGTATTTATTTATTTTTTCATTTCTATTTCTTATCATATTCTATCTTTTTTTGTCTCTTTATCCACTTTTACAATTTAATGAATTAATTAAATTAATGTTTATTAATGTTCCTTTGCCTCATTTCAAGATCTGAACACTGCTTTTATTTCTCTGTCAAAGCACTTTGTAAACTCTGTTTTTAAAGGTGCTATACAAATAAAGGTATTATTATTATTATTATCTCCCTCCACACTATTGCAGATATCTTCTATTTCTGTCTATCTATTTCCCTTTGAATCCCCCTTTTCTTCTCTTCCTCCCAGAAACACGTGGTGATGAAGCGCTCCTTCCTGCTGCTGGGTCTTTCGGTCTTCGCCGTGTTCGGCAGCAGTGTGGCGGGCTTCCCCGGCTCGGGGGGCCTTTGTACGCTGGTGCTGGCCTTCCTGGCCGGCGTGGGCTGGGGCCCCAACAAGGTGACGACACTTCAGCCAACGAACTTCCTTCTTTCTGTTGGAGCTTCCTGTTCTTTTGAGACTTGGAATTATTTCTGTGTATTTTTGTGTATTTGGCTATTTAGTACTTTTTATTTGGCCTTTTTAGTGATTTTATTTTTTTTTATTTGGTTCTTTGGTATATTTGGCATTTTTCTTTACCATTTATTTGACTATATTAGTGTTTCATTGGCTAATTTTTTATTTGGTAATTTTTTTGTAAATTTGGCTATTTTTCTATTAGCTTATTTTTGTACATTTAACTATTTCGTGTTTTTATTTTTTAGTAGGCCCTTCTTTATGGCTATTTTAGTTTTTTATTTGACTTTTTTATGTCTATTTGTGTGTATTTGGCAAGGCAGAAATGCACCAGTGTAACCTCATCAAATTCCTTGTATATGATAATATACTGAAACAGATTCTGATTCGGAGGTGATTTTAATGTTTTTATTCCTGGTATTTGTGTGAAGGACACTTCTAAACTCTCATCCCTTGCTTCTGTTCTTTCCTCCCCTGCTTTTCAAAGCCCATCTGTGACTCTCTTAGTCACAGTTTGTTTTTCTTCATCAAAAACAAGTAGAATTCACAGCTGGACGCTGACCTTTTTCCATTGCCGGGGTTTAACGTGTGTGTGTGTGTGTGTGTGTGTGTGTGTGTGTGTGTGTGTGTGCGTGTGCGTGTGCGTGCGCGCGCAGGCACAAGTGGAGGACGTGGTGGGTCAGGCCTGGGACGTGTTCCAGCCTCTGCTCTTTGGCCTGATTGGAGCAGAGATCAGAATCACTCAGCTGGAAGGATACACAGTCGGTGGGAACACACACACACACACACACACACACACACACACACACTGATAACAAGGAAGGTGTGTGTAAATATTGTAAGAGATTCAAATGTTACTGTATTCATGTAAATGTATTTTAACAAGAGATATGACAAGCTCTATCTTGAATAAATGCTTCACCTCGTATCCAAATTAAATGCACATCCAGAAACTCTTTGAATGACTGTGGTACTCCCAGTTCTAGTGTTTCAAAGAAAGCTTTTTATTTATCGCTGCAACAGGGATTATAATGCAGTGTCTGCAGTATCGTACTTTCAACTTGATATTCCACATTAATCTGCTTCATTCATTCGTCCTGAGGTTCCGCAGCCCCTGAGTGGTCCTTAAAGGAATTGCACCAAAAAGGGTTGCCGCAACATTATATTTTATTTGATTTACATTTTTTTTTTAATATTTAGTTTTCCCAAAATATACACTGATCAGCCACAACATTAAAACCACCACCAATAACCACTAATATCATGCAGCTCCCCCTCGTGCCGCCAAAACAGCTATGACCCATCGAAGTGCTCCACAAGACCTCTGAAGGTGTCCTGTGGTATCTGGCACCAAGACGTGAGCAGCAGATGCTTTAAGTCCTGTAAGTTGTAAGGTGGAGGCCCCATGGATCGGGCTTGTTGTTCCAGCACATCCCACAGATGCTCCCTTGGATCGGACCCTAACCCCGGCCACCCACATGATGTAGAAGAAAAGTGGAAAAAGAAAAGTGATTCATCAGATGCACTGTGTGTTCTGACACCTTTCTATCATAGCAGCATTAACTTTTTCAGCAATTTGTGCTACAGTAGCTCTTCTGTGGGATTGAGGCTAGCCTTCGCTCCCTACGTGCATCAATGAGCCTTGGTTCACCAGTTGTCCTTCCTTGCACCACTTTTGGTAGATACTAACCACTGCATACCAGGAACACCGCACAAGACCTGTTGTGTTGGAGATGCTCTGACACAGTCGTCTAGCCATCACAATTTGGCCCTTGTCAAAGTCGCTCAGATCCTTACGCTTGTCCATTTTTCCTGCTTCAAACACATCAACTTCAAGAACCGACTGTTCACTTGCTGCCTAATATATCCCATCATTTGACAGGTGCCATTGGAACAAGATGAGCAATGTTATTCACTTCACCTGTCAGAGGTTTTAATGTTGTGGCTGATCAGTGTGTATAGTAACAGGGATTATAATGCAGTGTCTGAAACGTTTGACCCCCCCAAACTGGGGTCCGTTGCTCCCTAGTGGTCCTCAAAGCAAAAGTAAGGGGTCCAGATCAAAAATCATTATTTATTTTTATTTTACGTTTTTAAAATATATTTATATAAACAACAAATATATTTACTCAACCTCACTATTGATGGTGGGGGCTTTTCCTTTTAATACTCAGCCAGATCTTTGCCTGCCCTGGGGGCCATGCCATGAACAAGTTTGGGAACCAAACTGTAATCTGATTACAAAAATATTAATCTTCAAATCGTCCCTCTCTGTCTAGGCCTCAGCATCGCTTCTCTGCTCATCGCTCTCCTGGTTCGAGTCCTCTTCACCTTTGTCTGCGTGCTCTGTGCAGGCTTCAACTTAAAGGAAAAGATCTTCATAGCTCTGGCGTGGATGCCAAAAGCCACCGTACAGGTACGGCAATATTTAGATGGTCCAACAGGTTTTTTTGTGTCAACATTTTGCCCAAGAGGTTTGCTACGGGAAAATACAGTGCAGCTGAGAGGAATCTGAAATTTTGTCCCC
The DNA here is from genome assembly GCF_960531495.2 of Zeus faber. Lineage (NCBI taxonomy): Eukaryota > Metazoa > Chordata > Actinopteri > Zeiformes > Zeidae > Zeus > Zeus faber. The sequence continues at coordinate 20,616,396 of NC_137191.1, forward strand.
TCACCGACAGTGCAGACATCTAACCAACTGAAGCTCTGTTTTTTGAGTGGTGACAAATTTTGCCCAAGAGGTTTAAAAAGAAATAGATAAATACATAAATAAATAAAAATAGTGCCTCAAAGAAATCCAGTAGTGGAGACGCATGTAAACATATAAGGAGAATTCCTCATGGAGGTCTCCTAGCTCCTAGATTTCCTCCTTTCTCCTAGAGTTGATCCTAGTCCTAGTGTATCCTGTCCCTTAGACTCTAGACTGTCTCCTAGCTGCTTGACTGTCTCCTAGCTGCTTGACTGTCTCCTAGCCGCTTGACTGTCTCCTAGCCGCTTGACTGTCTCCTAGCCGCTTGACTGTCTCCTAGCTGCTTGACTGTCTCCTAGCCGCTTGACTGTCTCCTAGCCGCTTGACTGTCTCCTAGCCGCTTGACTGTCTCCTAGCCGCTTGACTGTCTCCTAGCCGCTTGACTGTCTCCTAGCCGCTTGACTGTCTCCTAGCCGCTTGACTGTCTCCTAGCCGCTTGACTGTCTCCTAGCCGCTTGACTGTCTCCTAGCCGCTTGACTGTCTCCTAGCCGCTTGACTGTCTCCTAGCCGCTTGACTGTCTCCTAGCCGCTTGACTGTCTCCTAGCCGCTTGACTGTCTCCTAGCCGCTTGACTGTCTCCTAGCCGCTTGACTGTCTCCTAGCCGCTTGACTGTCTCCTAGCCGCTTGACTGTCTCCTAGCCGCTTGACTGTCTCCTAGCCGCTTGACTGTCTCCTAGCCGCTTGACTGTCTCCTAGCCGCTTGACTGTCTCCTAGCCGCTTGACTGTCTCCTAGCCGCTTGACTGTCTCCTACCTTCTTGACTGTCTCCTACCTTCTTGACTGTCTCCTACCTTCTTGACTGTCTCCTACCTTCTTGACTGTCTCCTACCTTCTTGACTGTCTCCTAGCCGCTTGACTGTCTCCTAGCCGCTTGACTGTCTCCTAGCTGCTTGACTGTCACCTGTCACCTGTCACACTGTTAAAAAAATGTAATAAAGTTGTTCTTTTTTGTTAACTCCATTTCACATCTTAACAGTCTCAACCAATTTTATAATGAACAATCTGAACACATCTTAAGAAATGAACAGCTTAAATCCCTCCCTTTCTCTTTTTTGCCCTCTTACTCCCCCACTTTCTCTTGTTCAGTGGGAGGAGTGAGCTCTTGCTTGTCCTGCCAGGATTTTACATCTGGGCTGGAATGGTGTCAAGGCCATTCTCAGACACATGTGTAGGTGCTCATTGTTGAGCCTGGAACAATATTTTGTTTTAATAATGTTCTTAGTGGAGAAAGCTGCCTCACAGCTGTACGTGGAGCCCAACATGTTAAAGATGTACAGCTCTATTTTCCTCAGAGCTGGTAAAAGCTTCTCCGAGACCATCCGGAGCCAGAAAGTGGCAGGGTCAGTTCCTCCAACGCCCTGACAGGGCCACATCCGCACGGAGATTGACCAGTGGCATCTGGAGAGGCCCAGAATTTGCCTACTTGAACTGCTGCGTGACTTCATTTGAGAACCACGCGACATCTGCGGTGAGGAATGGGTTCTGACTGAACAGGGTGAGCTGCTGTCCGAGGCTGAAACTGTCAAAACGTTTTGTCAACAAAAGCAGATACGTCTCTCTCGCCCCTGAACCTGTTCCTGCACTGATGGGAAGCGTGCATCGTCTCCTTGCAGGTCTTCCTTGAACACCTCGAATTTCCTCTGGAAGGAGCGGACGGCTATCATGAGGTCACAAACGGAATTGTCCTTGCCCTGTAGTTTTAAAATTCAGTTCATTCAGGTGTCAAGTGATATCAACCAAAAAAGCCACAAAATCCATCTCCTTCTCATCTTCTAAAAAGAGAGAAAATGGTGGTGCCTTCTGGCCCTTCAGCTGTGCCAAGAAGGCTGAGATTTCCCTTCGGATTGGACCAAAAGCGCTCCGTCTAACTTCGTTGTGCAGCAGAAAGTCGTCAGCATTTGCATCAACTTCTCTGAGGAATTCCCCCGAGCGTGCGATGCTTGATGGAAAGAGGACGCCCTGAGAAAGTCAATCAATCTCAACTCTGTGTTCATCGCCTCAGCATACTCGTCTGACAGGGTGGAGCACAGCGCTGATTGATGAATTATGCGATGCGAAGAGATGAGCTCAGGATTGTCCTCTTTTATTCTCGCTGCGGCTCTTTTCTCTCTCCCTACCATACCAGGGGCTCTATCTGTGGTTATTGAAACTGCTCGTTTTGGCTTCCCTTTTGGTTAAACTTCTCCTCTATCGCCGAGTAGATGTTCTCTCCTCTCGTACTGGTCTGAAGGGGTGTAAACACCTAACAGGTCTGCACAGAACTCTTATCTTCTCCTTGTTGAAGAACCTTACATCAGCTAATGATGCGGGGGTGCGGGATTAGTCGACACCAACTCGGGACCCCTGAATCGCCGCCCTCCACTCCATCCTGTCCAGCATTAGGGTCCGGAGCTCTGCAGTATTGCTGGCCCCACTGTCCCGCCGCAGTGTCTGGCAGACGCGTACGGGTGCCCGCAACTGTGTTTCTCCTGGGGACTCCCGCCCCTGGAAGTATAGTCTCTCCTCTCCTCTGTATGTAGCGCTCTCGCCGACTTGAGTCGCAATATTTGATCAGCTGAGTAGCATCACGTGAGATGATTTACAATGCATGCAATTGGTCTGTGAGTTTCCTGGGTCGCTAAGCCACTGCTGTAAAGGCTAGAAAAGTCGCGCCGGTTAAAATAGAAACGCGCCGTTAAAATGTAATAAATCTCAATAATTTATCGGCTATTGGCTGTCGGTCCGGGTCTGGATCCGGACTGGGGTCCGCCGATTAGTAACCTCTGTCCTTAAGTGTCTCCTCACACCGGCCGGCCCTCACACAGGGCCAGCACACTTTTACAATTCCTCCAGGTATTGTCTTCTTTTGACTTAAGATACTTGATAATAACAAAACTCATGGAGTATTTCTTATCGGTCTAAAGCATTTCAATTGAACTTGTGTCCTCACCGGAACCCCAGGCGGCCATCGGCTCCACAGCACTGGACATAGCGAGGATCAGGGATGATGAGGATCAGCAGAAGTACGGCATGGACGTGCTGACGGTGGCCGTGCTGTCCATCCTGCTGACGGCCCCCGTGGGGGCGCTGGTCATCGGCCTCTCCGGACCCCGGCTGCTGCAGAAACCCAAGGGCCCGGCCTGGGGTGAGCCAGTCAAACACAATCTGTCAGCTTTTCTACTCGGTAGGTCAGCGATACTACTGCAACAACAACAACTCAACACATCCCGACTGTCCCATAGTCCCATCCCGTAGTGGAGGTCTGGAATGTTGGGCATCTCTAGAGGCGTGCCCTTGTAGGAACCTTTACCTCTGCTTTCCTTTTGTAAAGCACAAGTCAATACAATGCTGTCCTCGCATGTGCTTCAAGTACTTAAAGCCTTTCCTCATCTCTTTATTGTAGGTACAGCAGTAGGAGCCGACGCCGAAGAGGAAACTCCTGTTACTTATGAAAGTACCCTCTGAAACGACGTCTGCAATGATTGAGATGGAAGCTACAGATTTCCATTTGGATTCCACTCATTTTGTATTTGGGCTTTCTATTGTTTCCCAAACCCCGTGGCTCTTATTAGTAATCAATTTCCCTTCAAATTACTTATTGGTGCCATCTTATTAGTAATCAATTCTAGAAATACTATTTAATAATTAATGTCCTGTTATAAACGTAGAATACCTTCAATTTCCCTCGTATTCCATAATGACATTGACTCGTCGGCTTAATAGAGTGGTATTTAGAGGGATTGAATTGAGTAAGGGAAATAATGACCAGTTGAATTAGTAATTGGCATATTATTTTATATTTTGAGGAGTGGTCGACCGATATGGATTTTTCAATGGCCGATGCAGATATTTAGAGAGCAGGCAGCTTATGGCCGATATATAATGCGGATATCATGATATTATTATAATTTGTTTTGCATCTGATAAAATACAACAATTTAATAATAATAACAAATGAGACAACGTTTCTGAACTTAAATGAACATTTATTTAACACAAATGTTATTGTCTGCATTGTCTCGTTTTGCCTGAGTAGATCTACACTCTGTCTGCAGTGCACTTATTTTAAATAAAAGTCATTTAGCAGACGCATTTTTCCAAAGCGGCATTACAATACATTACATTTGTAAGCCAGGTAAAATTATTTTATTTATTTTTGTTAGAAATGTCACCAAATCCTGATAAGTGTGGAATGATATACATTTCTGTTTTAATGATCCAAATTCAAGGGGGGGGGGGCTAAATACTGAGGGTTAGGGTTGCCACTTGATATGTCATCTCTCTGCTGAGTATGTATGAGTGAGTGAGAGGAGGTGTCTCTCCAACTTGCTGTTGGAGAGACAACAGAGGGAGAAAAGTGCAGCTGCTACCATTGTTTTGATAGTGTGGAATGAGTATTGAAACAGTTTCAAACATTCAGAATTGATATGTATAGAAATACAGATATTTTTGACAACAGTAGTCTGCAGACATTTTTTGTTTATCGGCCTTGTGAGCGCAAGCATCTACCGGCAGGCATCTAATCAGTCGACCACTAATTTTGAGGGCACCGATTGGTGACCACTCAAAACCAAAGCCGATGTCATCACCACCTTCACTAACTTTTAATGTCACAAACATGTTGGAAAAGGGGCCAGCACAAAATGATGATTGGATGTTGAATTTGTGGTCCTTTTATTAGGTAAAGGGCAGAATTAAGTAATTTTGGGGGAACCAATTGGTAATTTAGGGGAATGGATAACTAATTCAAGAAGAACAATAACTAAAAGGTTCTGCTCCAGAGGCACACTCGTTTTTACTAATTGTGTTTTGGTCAATTTTGGTGTTTCATTTAGTCATTTATTTTATTTTTTATATCAGAAAATGTTGTTTATGCTTTGGCCATTATCATGGCGTCCTCGATCAGGTTAATTTTCATTTCACATTTTCAAAAACTCTTGTATTTCAAAGAGCAGTACTGTACTCATCCATATAAACGGTTTTCATAATTTACTTTATGCGCAATGTTATTTTATACCAAACTTTAGCTTTAGGTCTTTCTGCACTAAAGTTCAATATTTAACAACATTGTTGATGTGTTTTGTGTGGAGGGACATGTTTGCGGAGTATTAGATTGTTGTTGTGATATATTTTTGTATTTTTTAAATGCTCAGAAGAAGTTCCCAAATCAAGGTACTGTCTTCATATCCATATTCTATGCAGTGATAAGATATTTGTACACAATGCCGATGACTCTGAATGTTTATTTACAAGTTAATGTATTGTCAAACCACAAAAAGCTTGAGACACAATTATTAAGTACATTTTATTTTTTTTCCACTTGCAGTTTTTATTTTTTCATTTGTTTTTATTATTTCAGAATGACAGTGTGTCGTAGTATGTTTTTTTTCATTGCACTTATTTGGCCTCGTGCAGCGGCCATTCTGTGTTTCTAGCTGTTAATGGTGCAAATATGTAGATATTGACTTTAGTGTTATATTCAAAATAAATTATGAAACCTGATTATAATTATCATCAAATTTCTCGGTGAAACTGGGTTCAAGGCAGGACATTTCAATGCTGTGTACTTTGAAGGTTTTTAAAGGTTTACGATTCTTAGTCCAATTTAATTGTTTCAAAAGTAATGTTAAGTGCTTAATTGCAATGATTTTACCTTTACATTTAAATGTTAAATTAAGAAAGGATAACACGATAATGTTATGACCTGTTATTGGAATGTGATGTTTCAGTCCCTTGTCGTCTAAGGCTCTGGAGGTCCTTCAAGAGGTTCAAGGGGGTTCCCAGCAAAGTGATTTATCGTGCAACTTCACCGTTATTTCATTTGTTTCTTGATGAATTTGATGTGTTGATGAAGAAGGAGAGACTACTGACGCTGACTTGAGTAAAATAATAGATTTATTACAAAAGAACAGCATCAGACCACACTTGCCTAGGACGTCCAGGAGAGGACCGAGCCGGATGGATTCTCTGTCGAATGGAACTCAGGCAGGTTCTTTTATGCCTGCCCACAGACAACATTTACCATTTGGTTCCCCTACATAGGTCACAGGTCACATTTCACCTCCCTTATCACCGGGACCCCTGGTGATGTGCTCTCTCTCTCGGGACCCCTGGCACCGTCTCTTAGTAATTATCTTATACGATGGGGCTGTCTTGGGACGCATCACATGCCAAGACACCTCACACTAAAACCATGAGAGGATATACAATATTTTGATCATAATTTCCTACTGTATCAAACAACAAAATAAATCTTCTCGGATTTGTCTTGGTCCCAGAGACACAACCCACATGATGTGATTCAAAGACGCACAGCCAAGACCTATTTTATACAAGATCTTTATTCAATGTACATTGATATGAAAATATATCTAGCTCACAACATCACCAGTTTGCTTTCTGAACATGTATCTACAGTACACATTGGGGCTGAATTCCAAAGGCGAGACTTAAAGCACACAGTTTGCCACCAAATGGGAAGTTGTTTTGCTACAAGGACAACACAACAGTTTGGTAAAGCAGGTGGTTTCTGAATTCACCATCAAGGTTTAAAGGGTAAATTGTTCTAACGGGATCCTAAGAAATGTTACAAGGCAACGGGATTTAAAAAAGGACGAACGTTACAAATGATAGACAAAACACACTTAGGAGTTAACGATAATGACAATAATAACTAGATTTCACATCCTATGAGTGCACAGTATATCCATTTTTGGCAACCTGACCATTGCAGATACGTTTCAAATTGTATTCATAAATCAAATAAACCTAGACATCGAAAACTGAAATAACAAATGGCTAATGAAGTATTAAGTTGGTAAATTTTTTTGAAATTTAAAGGAAAGTGAGATGGGGGATATTTTTAAACTTGTGGTATATTGTGAAATTACGTTAAAATATTATGATCCACAACTTTGCAGCTTTAACTGATTAAATATGACCATCTTTGTCACATTATTTTAGGTGAACATAGGGGAATTCATATTTTATACATTTAGAGGATTAAAGATTTTGTATATCAACCAGCACTAAGTAACAGCGATGCACTTCATATTATTGAAGTTATAACTCAGCATCATAAAGTAGGATTTTCAAGTTTTCTCCCTTCTTAAAGTGGTCCCAAAGGTTTGGAACGGCGACACCAGAAGTTAAGTAGTCAGAATAATAACAAACAATAACTTGAAGACAAAAAGTTGAACCGTACGGGCGACATTACAAAGTTAAAACCTTGCTTTGAACCGTTTCATTTCGAAGAATGTGGCCCGATGGAGCTTCCGTGGTGATTCAAGGAAGTGTTCTGTACAAAACAGGCATTTTATTAAAAAAACAACACATATATGTCTTTTAAAGGCAGCCGAGGTCAAAGGTCATGGCGAGGAAGGCGTTATAGAATCTTCTTCTTCAGTATGAGAGGACCCACGTTGTCTCCCGTCAGCTCGTTGTGCTTTATGTGGGATTTGTCACAAACAGGAAACTGAAACAGAAGAATTTAAAGTTTGCGGATCAATAATAAGAGGAACGATCCATGACACTCAATGACTTCCAGTATATATATGAAACGGCATCATTGAATATTTTTTAGGGAAGCAGTGATTTATTGGCCGTACATCGGTATCGGCCGATATTCGCCTTGTTGACTGCTATCGGCAAATAAGATGACATTCACCGATAGCAGTGGCCGACATTTATCCAGGTTTTCCCAACACATAGACTTTACTCGGACGGGCCACCCAGGTCTATTAACGACTGCCGGTGTATATTTGGCGACCCATTTAAACATTTTTAAAATTTATTTAAATTTTTTTTAATAAATGCATCGACGCCATCCACTATCGATTAACTCATGGACTCGTTCCCTGGTTTAACTAGAAGATGTGGACAGGGCTCTGGTTAGAAAGTTTATCTGGAGGAGAGACCGAAGCTGCGCTCACAGGAACTCGGAAAACATCGGTATATGCCCACAATTGCACAAAGATGTGCACACACGCACGGACGTGTGTGTATGTGAACCCCTTGAGCAGTTTACAGTGGGGCAAAAAAGTATTTAGTCCGCCACCAATTGTGCAAGTTCTCCCACTTAAAAAGATGAGAGAGGCCTGTAATTTTCATCATAGGTTCACTTCGACTATGAGAGACAGAATGGGGGGAGAGAATCCAGGAAATCACATTGTAGGATTTCTAATGAATTAATTGGTAAATTCCTCGGTAAAATAAGTATTTGGTCACCTACAAACAAGCAAGATTTCTGGCTTTCACAGACCTGTAACTTTTTCTTTAAGAGGCTCCTCTGTCCTCCACTCGTTACATGTATTAATGGCACCTGTTTGAACTCGTTATCAGTATAAAAGACAGCTGTCCACAACCTCAAACAGTCACACTCCAAACTCCACTATGGCCAAGACCAAAGAGCTGTCAAAGGACACCAGAAACAAAATTGTAGACCTGCACCAGGCTGGGAAGACTGAATCTGCAATAGGTAAGCAGCTAGTTGTGAAGAAATCAACTGTGGGAGCAATTATTAGAAAATGGAAGACATACAAGACCACTGATAATCTCCCTCGATCTGGGGCTCCACGCAAGATCTCACCCGGTGGGGTCAAAATGATCACAAGAACGGTGAGCAAACATCCCAGAACCACACAGGGGGACCTAGTGAATGACCTGCAGAGAGCTGGGACCAAAGTGACAAAGGCTACCATCAGTAACACACTACGCCGCCAGGGACTCAAATCCTGCAGTGCCAGACGTGTCCCCCTGCTTAAGCCAGTACATGTCCAGGCCCGTCTGAAGTTTGCTAGAGAGCATTTGGATGATCCAGAAGAGGATTGGGAGAATGTCATATGGTCAGATGAAACCAAAATAGAATTTTTTGGTAAAAACTCAACTTGTCATGTGTGGAGGAGAAAGAAAGCTGAGTTGCATCCATAGAACACCATACCTACTGTGAAGCCTGGGGGTGGAAACATCATGCTTTGGGGCTGTTTCTGCAAAGGGACCAGGACGACTGATCCGTGTAAAGGAAAGAATGAATGGGGCCAAGTATCGTGAGATTTTGAGTGAAAACCTCCTTCCATCAGCAAGGGCATTGAAGATGAAACATGGCTGGGTCTTTCAGCATGACAATGATCCCAAACACACCGCCCGGGCAACGAAGGAGTGGCTTAGTAAGAATCATTTCAAGGTCCTGGAGTGGCCTAGCCAGTCTCCAGATCTCAACCCCATAGAAAATCTTTGGAGGGAGTTGAAAGTCTGTGTTGCCCAGCGACAGCCCCAAAACATCACTGCTCTAGAGGAGATCTGCATGGAGGAATGGGCCAAAATACCAGCAACAGTGTGTGAAAACCTTGTGAAGACTTACAGAAAACGTTTGACCTCTGTCATTGCAAACAAGAACTTGCACAATTGGTGGCTGACTAAATACTTTTTTGCCCCACTGTAAATGTTTCCGTTGCTTTACCATGATTCTTATTTTATCATCACTAGTTTTTTTATGTATGAAATGTCAGATATATATTTATCAATACATGTACTTGTTTAGTGGGACTTGTTTAAGTAGCCCAAAAACTACATGAAACATGGAATTAGTGTATGTGCAAAAGTAAGTGAACCCCCAGCTGCATTGGTTAAGTCAAGCAGATAACAGACTCAGTTCAAACACATTTGGGTGCTAAATTAATAATTTAAGCAGACCAATGAAATGAGACATCCTTGGAAAAGGGTTTGGCCTGCACTAATTAAAAGACAGAGGAAACCAACCAAACCACTGTGGTCCCATACAAATCAACAATGCCGAGAGGAAAGAAGATATCCGAGGACATGAGGAAGAGGGTAGTGACAGCCCATCAGTCTGGGGAGGGCTATAAGACCATCTCCAAAAGATTTCAGCTCCATCCATCCACTGTAAGACAAATAATTTACAAATGGAGGGCCTTCAACATGACAGCAACTCTGCCTCGAATTGGACGCCCATCAAAACCCAGAAGCACCAGAAAGATAATAAATCAGGTAAAGGCCAACCCACACATCACCTTTAGACAGTTGCAGACCTATCTGGTGGCATCTGGGACAAATGTGCATGTGTCTACAATTAGACGAAAATTTAATAGCCATGACATTCATGGGAGGGTTGCTAGCTCTAGGGTTGAAGCCTCTGCTCTCAAAAAAGAACAAAGCTGCCCGTTTAAACTTTGCCAGAGAGCACTTGGACAAACCAGAGGCCTTCTGGAAGTCCATTCTCTGGACACACGAGTCCAAAATATAATTATTTGGTCACAATCAAAACCACCATTTTTTAGAAAAGCCAACCTTACATATGAAGAAAATAACCTCCTCCCAACAGTGAAGCGTGGTGGTGGAAATGTGAAGGTCTGGGGCTGCGTTTCTGCTTCTGGACCTGGACGACTCCATATTGTCCAAGGAACCATGAATTCTCAGGCGTATCAACAAATTCTTGACCAGAATCTCCTGCCATCAGTCAGGAAGTTGAAGGTAGGACGAAAATGGATTATGCAACAAGACAATGACCCAAAGCATTCCAGCAAAACCACAAAGGAATGGATTCAGAGAAAGAGGATTTGTACTGTGGATTGGCCCAGTCAAAGTCCGGACCTTAATCCAACTGAAATGTTGTGGTGAGACCTGAAGAAGTTGGTACATACTAGTCTCCCTCCAACCTCTCTCAACTGGCTGAGTTCTGCAAGGAGGAGTGGGCAGAAATCCCCATAAGCAGTTGCGAGAGACTGGTTAGTGGTTACAGAAGATGTTTGGTTGAAGTAATGGCTGAGAAAGGAGGAGCCACAAGCTACTAATGAAATGGTTCACATACTTTTGCACATGTTACATTTTCAGTTTTTGTGAAATAAACCACCTTTGTTGAATTAAATAATGAAAATATATCTCTTTTTGTGTGTGTCCATTATTTGGAAGGTGTGCTTTACAAATTGGGATTTGCATGTAAGTTTAATAAGGTTATTTTAATGTTTTTTACAAAAACAGTGAGGGATGTCTGGAGGGTTCACAAACTTCCAAGCAGCACTATATACAGGTACATCTCATAAATCATGAAAAAGTTCAATATTTTGTCACTCATTTCAGAAAGTGAAGCCCATATATTATAGATTCATTACACGTAGAGTGAAATATTTCAAGCCTTTATTTCTTGAAATTTTGATGATTGTAGCTATAGCTAATGAAAACCCAAAATTCAGTGTCTCAGAAAATTTGAATATTGTGAAAAAGTACAATACTGGAAAGTCATGGCGTCACACCCTAATCAGCTAATGAACTCCAAACACCTGCAAAGGTTTCCTGAGCCTTAAAATGGTCTCTCAGTCTGGGTCAGTAGGCTACACAATCAAGGGGAAGACTGCTGACTTGACAGATGTCCAGAAGACAGTCATTGACACTGTCCACGAGGAGGATAAGCCACAAAAGGTCATTTCTAAAGAAGCTGGTTGTTCACAGAGTGCTGTATCCAAGCATATTCATAGAACGTTGAGTGGAAGGAAAAAGTGTGGTAGGAAAAGGTGCACCACCAAAAGCCTTGAGAGGATTGTGAAGCAAAATCCATTCAAGAATTTGGGGGAGCTTCACAAGGAGTGGACTGAGGCTGGAGTCAGCGCATCAAGAGCCACTACACACAGACGACTCCTAGGCATGGGCTACAAATGTCGCATTCCTCGTGTCAAGCCACTCCTGAACCAGAGACAACGTCAGAAGCGTCTTGCCTGGGCTGTGGAGAAAAAGAACTGGACTCAGTTCAGTGGTTCTCAGTTCAACTGCTCAGTGGTCCAAAGTCCTTTTTTCAGATCAAAGTAAATTTTGCATGTCATTTGGAAATCAAGGTCCCAGAATCTGGAGGAAAAGTGGAGAGGCACAGAAGACGCAGATTTGGGCTGCCATGTCATCTGCTGGTGTTGGTCCACCGTGTTTTCTGAAGTCCACAGTCAACACAGCCATCTACCAGGACATTTTAGAGCACTTCATGCTTCCTTCTGCTGACAAGCTTAATGGAGATGCTGATTTCATTTTCCAGCAGGATTTGGCAGCTGCCCACACTGCCATAGGTACCAAAAGCTGGTTCAATGACCATGGTGTTACTGTGCTTGATTGGCCAGCAAACTCGCCTGATCTGAACCCCATAGAGAATCTATGGGGTATGGGGTCAAGATGAGGAAGATGAGAGACACCAGACCCAACAATGCAGATGACCTGAAGGCTGCTATCAAAGCAACCTGGGCTTCCATTACACCTGAGCAGTGCCACAGGCTGATCGCCTCCATGCCACGCCGCATTGATGCAGTAATTCATGCAAATGGAGGCCCAACCAAGTATTGAGTGCATGGAAATGAATACACTTTTCAGAAGCCTATTTCTGTTTAAAATATACTTTTTTTTAAAAAATTGATCTTATCTAATATTCAAAATTTTTGAGACACTGAATTTTGGGGTTTCATTATCTATAGCCACAATCATCAAAATTTCAAGAAATAACGGTTTGAAATATTTCACTATGTGTAATGAATCTATAATAATGTATCTGGGTTTCACTTTCTGAAATGAGTGACACAAAATATTGAACTTTTTCATGATATTCTAATTTTATGAGATGTACGTGTGTGTGTGCGTGTGTGTATATGCTCACACCTTCTTCCTCTAAATACACTTTTTTTTCACATCACAATATCTTAAATTCAATGTATTTCCTAGAGTGCATGAGAACACAGAACTTCTCAAAGATTGAGTTCGACTTGGTTAACCAGTCAAATTTGGCAACATCAGTCTTAGCTGAAGTACATATAGGCAAGAGTGACAATCCATCACACTCAAATAGGTTTGTCTTCTCGTTCCAATATTAATGACAGTGTCTAAACTCCTCAGTCAGGGGTATATAAAATCATAAGGTATTTTTGGGACTGACTGTTTTGGAGCGCCAGCAGCGGCAGTAGCAGACGTTGGCACTGTTCAGGTCCTCAATGTCGATCTCGTTGACCACTTTGGGGTTTTCCTTCTGGATCTTCAGGTTGATCAGGCTGTCCCGCTGCTTCCTCTTCCTGGGCAGGAAGGGGCGTATGGTCAGATAGCCCAGCAGCGCCAGGATGCCCAGCAGGGGGAGCAGCCGCAGCCAATCAGACACTGAGCCAGAGACACAAAAAGAGACGTTTAGTTGATTCGTTTTAGGAAGACTGGGTGTGTGACCCCAGTTCTCAGAACATAGGCTTTGTACAGAACATACAGGAAAAACGTCAAAACAATTAAAACAGTAACGCCAAATTTAAGAAAGTGTACTGTAATGGCCATCTATTTGATATTTGAGCTTTTGGTAGGTCATTTTGGTGCTTTCTATTTAAGATGTGAGGAAAATAATAAGTTAAGTTAGTTCCTAAAGGACTAACTTACTATGAAATACACAGGACCTTACTCGGCACTTACTTTGAGAAATGGTTCACCAATTGGCAACCATGCAGATTGTTTAGGTTAAGACTCACAAAATGGTTGCTGAATTTTAAGATAGATAGATAGATAGATGGACATATAAAGGGATAAATAGATAGACAATAATGATAAAGTAATAGAAAAAAATCAGCAATGCAATAAACCTAAAAATGGCAATACACAGTACAGCTGAAAATTAATAATGAACCTCCAACCATAGGTGTTTGGGCGGCCAGGGGGACCAAGCTGAACACATTAGGGATTTACATTCACTTAAAATGCCGAAAATACCACAATCAAAGACATTCAAGTGGAATGTGATTCACCTTTCATCTACCAGGCTTAAGTGGAAGTCAAAATTAAATCGCCGAGTATTTTACTCCACCGATGAGAGACAGCGGTAAAACGACAGGGACGAACCGCGGATGGACCTTCACTACTGCCGAAAAGACGATCAGGTCTTAAACTCTGTTCTATTCACTTCCACGCGTGTCATAGTCTCACCTGATGAAGCCGGGGTCCACAACTGAGGATTTGTTGTATAAGTGGAAACATCGCTAAGTGGTCACCGCCAAACTCAACCCCACTCAAGAGGACTTCCCCAACCCCACTCAAGGCTGTTGTGCTGAATCATCATCAGGGATTGTAATATCTAGTCCAAGTAAGCATTCTTTTGTGATTTAGACTTTTTTTCATTTGAATCCCCCTCAGGTTGTCTTTGTTTATACTTAAAAAATAAAATAAAAAAGTGTGACGGAGGATGTTTTGGGGAGTTTGGATCATCCTACACAGTTTAAATCTGACACTTTCCATAGATGTGCATTTGACTGAAGGTCAAGTGAAAAGTCACAGCTTTTCAAGATGGAGTTTCCCAAAGACTAATGTAATAACAGTTATAAGACTGTATAAACAAAGATGTAAATATATCTACTGTAGGCACATACATAAAAAAAAATACATAGTGTAAAGTATATAATAGTCTCCTTATGAAGTGGGAGCATCTTGTAG